>NC_079415.1:4563840-4571340 GCF_026213295.1 Gadus chalcogrammus | reverse complement strand
TCTGACCTCCTGCACGCCTACGTGTCGCGGCTTCTGATCCCGGGGCCCGCGGGCCGCACGCGCATGGACAAGCAGTTCAAGGTGTGTGCGTGTGTGTGTATTTGTGTGTTTGTGGTCGTGCACACATGTGTGTAATGATAAACTGAAGTACGTACTGTCTCTTTCTTTCATGTTTTTTTGTGATGATTGAATATTTATAAAGTTGTATTGATCTTCTAAAGCCAGTGAGCCCACTGAATCAGATGGAATACTAACACCATGTGATTTAGAAATCACATAGTCATTATGTGATTGGGAGTCTTGGGAACGGGGGGGAGGGGCGTGTTATCCCCATGGTTACGACCCACGCTAACTTTATGATACATTTCAGCACAGTCGTTATGTAACAGTTATGAGCGTTATACAAATCAGTGTTGTACATGAAATCCACCACACACGGTAGTGTTGTACTAAAGGTGTCTGGGAAGCCT
This sequence comes from Gadus chalcogrammus, assembly GCF_026213295.1. Taxonomy (NCBI): domain Eukaryota; kingdom Metazoa; phylum Chordata; class Actinopteri; order Gadiformes; family Gadidae; genus Gadus; species Gadus chalcogrammus. The sequence continues at coordinate 4,570,870 of NC_079415.1, read as the reverse complement.
AACCCTCGGACTCGGGTATTAAATTACTACGTTTACGATTGTATAAGTCAAATGACAATTTTTAAAACAAAAAAAAGTTTTGGGTTCAATGGCTCTTAAAGTCTATCTGCGCTCTGCCTCACTATTTGTGTTGTCTTGTGTGTGGTGTTGTGTTGTGTGTGGTATTGTGTTGTGTTGTTTGTCGGAGCAGCTGATCAGCCAACGCCAGGCCCGACACGCGGACTACAGCACGGCCCTGAAGGACGAGAACGCAGACAAGAACAGAGCGAGGGCCCTGATGCCTGGTGAGGACACACACACACACACCCACACTAAGACACGCAATCACACACACACATACACACATACACACACACACATGCACTCACGCACACAAACACACACACTCACACACACACACATGCAAAAACAGAAACTCACACACACGCATGCAAAAATACATTAACTCACACTCACTCACTCATTCACACACACGCATGCACTCACTCACACACACACATGCAAAATAAAACAGACAGACACATGCACAGACCAACAAGGTTTCCATCATCATACATGTCCTTGAGTAATATTTCCTGACCCCTGACCCCTGACCCCCAGTGGAGCGCTCCAGAGTGTGTCTGACGGCGTCCGAGTCCAACGCCACGGGCTACATCAACGCCTCCTACGTCATGGTGAGCCCCGCCACACCCAATCAGAGCGCCTCGCTGTTAATAGGCCAACCAATCAGAGATGTGACCGCTGTCGCTTTAAACCAGCCAACCAATCAGAGATGTGACCGCTGTCACTTTAATTCAGCCAACTAATCAGAGATGTGAACAATGTCGCTTTAAATCAGCCAACCAATCAGAGATGTGAACACTGTTGATTTAAATCAGCCAACCAATAAGAGATGTAAACATTGCATGGTTCAGCTCTCTATGAAGGAACAAAGTTTGCTCTCAGTCTCACTTTTAAATCATGTAAGATGAAAGTGAAAGTAAAAAGCTAATCTAATACATTGAATTCAACTGGACCCAATAAAACAGCATGTGTCCTTGTGTGTATGTGTGTACTCTTGTGTGTGCGTGTGTCCCCATGTGTGTGTGTGTGTGCGTGTGTCCCCGTGTGTGTGTGTGTGTGTGTGTGTGTGTGTGTGTGTGTGTGTGTGTGTGTCCCCGTGTGTGTGTGTGTGTGTGTGTGTGTGTGTGCGTGTGTGTGTGTGTGTGTGTGTGTGTGTGTGTGTGTGTGTGTGTGCGTGTGTGTGTGTGTGTGTGTGTGTGTGTGTCCACAGGGCCGGTATCACAGTAAGGAGTTCATCGTGGGCCAGGACCCTCTGAGCAGCACCGTGGCCGACTTCTGGACCATGATCTGGGAGCACAGCGCGCACACGGTGGTCTCCCTACCGGACCCCCATTCAGTGGTATCTGTACCGGACCCCTACACCCAGGTCAGTTCACCCCCACGGTGGTCTCTCTCTCTCTCTCTCTCTCTCTCTCTCTCTCTCTCTCTCTCTCTCTCTCTCTCTCTCTCTCTCTCTCTCTCTCTCTCTCTCTCTCTCTCTCTCTCTCTCTCTCTCTCTCTCTCTCTCTCTCTCTCTCTCTCTCTCTCTCTCTCTCTCTCTCTCTCAATGCAAGCAAACGAGAGTAGTGAGTTTAAGGCGTCATATTCCCCTTTGTCTGTTGGCCGTGGTCTGATTGGATAGGGTCTAATTGGCTTTGTGTTATGTATTTCAGGGGGATGGGGAGGTAACCTGTGTCTATTGGCCAATTAAGGACCAGCCAATGAGCTTTGAGGGCCTCATTGTGTCGTTCTCGCGGGAGGAGCATTTATCTCTGACCAACGACGAGAAGATTCTCGTCCAGGACTTTATACTGGAGTCCTCACAGGTAACACACACACACACACACACACACACACACACACACACACACACACACACACACACACACACACACACACACACACACACACACACACACACTAACAGACTAACACACACACTAACAGACTAACACACACACTAACAGACTAACACACACACTAACAGACTAACACACACACTAACAGACTAACACACACACAAACAGACTAACACACACACAAACACAGAAAGACACATATAACCCACATACACAGAACACACGCAGAAAGAACAAACACACAGACACACAGATCAAACACACACACACACACACACACACACACACGCAGAAAGACACACAGAAACACAATCAAACACACACAAAAACACAAACCCATTTTCAGAAACACACGCTCACACACACGGCCTCCTGATGTCTTCCTCTCCGTCCGGGGACAGAGCGACGGCGTGCTGGAGGTGAGGCGCTACAGCGCCACCTGCTGGCCCAATCCCGACGGACCAATCAGGAGCAGCTTTGAGCTGGTGGCCGCCGTCCGGGAGCACAGCGCCAACACGGCCGGGCCCACCGTGGTGCACGACCCGTGAGTACCCCCGTGTGTGTGACCTGGGGAAAAAGGGTGTGTGTGTTATTATGTGTGTGTTTGTTTTTGTGTCTAACCCCTGTGTTTTGTGTGTGTGTCTGTGTATGTGTTTGTGTCTAACGTGTGTGTGTGTGTGTGTGTTTATGTGTATTACGTGTGTGTGTGTGTGTGTTTACATGTGTCTAACGTGTGTGTGTGTGTGTGTTTTTGTTTGTTCTTAATGTGTGTGTGTATGTGTGTTTACATTTGTCTAACGTGTGTGTGTGTGTTTATGTTAATGTGTGTGTGTGTTTTTAATGTTCTTAATGTATGCGTGTTTATATGTGTTGAATGTGTGGGTGTCTGTGTTTTTGTTTTTAATGTGTGTGTGTGTTTATATCTGCCTAACGTGTGTGTGTGTGTGTGTGTGTGTGTGTGTGTGTGTGTGTGTGTGTGTGTGTGTGTGTGTGTGTGTGTGTGTGTGTGTGTGTGTGTGTGTGTGTGTGTGTGTGTGTGTGTGTGTGTCTCTGTGTGTGTGTGTGTGTGTGTGTGTGTGTGTGTGTCTCTGTGTGTGTGTGTGTGTGTGTGTGTGTGTCTCCAGGCTGGGGGGCCCCACCTCGGGGCTGTTCTGCGCCCTGTCCTCTCTGTCCTCCCAGCTGGAGGAGGACGCCGCGGTGGACGTGTACACGGCCGCCCGCATGACCAACCTGAGGAGGCCGGGGGTCTTCAACGACCTGGTGGGGGGCGCGCACACACACGGGGAAACACACAAACACTAACGCACACACGAACGGGGAAACGCACAAACACTAACGCACACACACACGGGGAAACGCACAAACGCACAAACACTAACGCACACACGGGGAAACGCACAAACGCACAAACACACAAACACTAACGCACACGGGGAAACACACAAACACCCAAACACTAACGAACACGGGGAAACACACAAACACTAACGCACACGCAGATACACGGACACACACGCATAGAAACACACTCACGCACACACACATTGTGGAAACACATAAACGCACGCGCACAAACACACAAACACCAACGCACACGCAGATGCACGGCCACGGACACACACACTTAGAAAAACACACACACACATAGAAACACACTCTCACGCACACGCACGCACGCATGTAAATACACAAATGCGCGCAAGCACACAACCAAACACACACACGTACACGCACACATAGATACACGGACACATACACACATATAGAAAAACACACACACATAGAAACACACACTCACGCACACGCACACACGCATTTAATTGCACAAACGCGCGCACGCACACAAACAAACACTTACAGTCAAGCACACACACACAAAGATACACGGACACATACACACATATAGAAAAACACACACGCATAGAAACACAAACACATAGAAACATACGCGCACACACACACACACACACACACACCAGATTACTATAGCGATATTTATCTAGCTGTATTTTGAAACCTGGTTGCGCAACAGGGCGAAAACATTGAGTTTGGATTGCCGGCCTTGACTGTTCAACCTCACGTTGGTCCTTCCCTCCCCCCTCCGGCCCCCCTCTACCCCAGGAGGGCTACCAGTTCCTGTACCGCTCCGTGCTGAGCCTGGTCAGCAGCCAGGAGGACCAGAAGACCCTCCGCTCCCCCGAGACCAACGGCTCCCTGCTGCTGGGGACCACCGCCAGCATGGCCGAGAGCCTGGAGTCCCTGATGTAGAGCCTGGAGTAGAGCCTGGAGTAGAGACTGGAGTCCCTGATGTAGAGCCTGGGGTAGAGCCTGGAGTAGAGCCTGGAGTCCCTGATGTAGAGCCTGGGGTAGAGCCTGGAGTAGAGCCTGGAGTCCCTGATGTAGAGCCTGGAGTCCCTGATGTAGAGCCTGGAGTAGAGCCTGGAGTCCCTGATGTAGAGCCTGAAGTCCCTGATGTAGAGCCTGGAGTCCCTGATGTGGAGCCTGGAGTCCCTGATGTAGAGCCTGGAGTCCACGATGTAGAGCCTGGAGTAGAGCCTGGAGCTCCTGATGTAGAGCCTGGAGTCCCTGATGTAGAGCCTGGAGTCCCTGATGTTGAGCCTGGAGTCCATGATGTAGAGCCTGGAGTAGAGCCTGAAGTCCCTGATGTAGAGCCTGGAGTCCACGATGTAGAGCCTGGAGTAGAGCCTGGAGCTCCTGATGTAGAGCCTGGAGTCCCTGATGTAGAGCCTGGAGTAGAGCCTGGAGCTCCTGATGTAGAGCCTGGAGTCCCTGATGTAGAGCCTGGAGTAGAGCCTGGAGCTCCTGATATAGAGCCTGGAGTCCCTGGTGTAGAGCCTGGAGTACCTGATGCAGTTCCAGGCGGAGCTCCACTACTTATAGAGGAGGAGCGCTGATCATCAAACAGGTTAAAGCTGCTGTAGGTAAGAGTGGACAGTTGGGAAGAGAGAGAGAACGGAAAAGAGCGGAAGAGTGAGGTTCTGAAAATAGACGCCCTCTCTCTGCTCCCTCCCTATAGATTTACGCCAATGAGGGATGTTGTGTTTCACACACCTGTGATTGACAGGCAAGATGAACTCACCGCACCAATCAAGGAAGAGATGCCCTGATTGGTCAGAAATTAGGGGAAATGGTCTAAAATGTAGGTCTCGTTCAGAGGCCGACAAAGTCAACAAGTACCGATATTCTCACCAAGCCTTTCAGTCCCTAACAGCTGACGGTTGGCTAGGCCACTTTAAAAAAAAAAGTTCTGATAATATCACCTCTTAAGTCTTACCTACAGCACCTTTCATAAGTACGCTCACACGCACAATCGCGGTACCTACGCATGCTATGTCTGGGGACGATGCATGTTTACATATAACAGATACAATTAAACTAGGAATTATTTGATTAAACTAAGCATTAGTTGAATAACGTATTCAACTTGGCAGCACAGTGAGCATCCTAAGGGCAATGAGCTGCTGGCTAGGATGGGGAGGCTAAACCACGCAGCTAGGTTACATTAGCCTTCAGATTAACCATCGCTATCGTTGGTGGGAATTATTATTCATATTATTAGTATTGTTATGCTTTTGACTGTTATGTTTGAGCAGTTTAGCTGCTCGGCCTACGCATAATAATATCAATAATACCAATACATAATAATAATAGTTATAATATTAATGATGATGATAATAATACTAGATAGGGGACTAAACAAAGAATAGTTTTAGCTTGAGTTACAATTATTGAAATAAGTGAACCAAAGAAAAAAAAAGTATTTTAAAGGGGTGTTACGGCATCTATGTGACCCTGCCGAGGTAGAACCCAGGGGGGTTCTGGGAAAGAGTCGGTTGCGTCAGACACAGCCCATTGTCCACTGTGCCTTCCCCATCTCACCTCCACACACCTCGAGTGGTTTGAAGTTCACGCAAGAAAAACTGCAACTATAAGCCCACTAGATTACAGAGCTGCGATGTTTTGGCCGTCGACTGTTTCGCTGTTACTTTGTTATCTCTGTGATTTTTTTTTTTTTCTTCGATGTTACGGCTAATGCATCTTAAAAAAATAACCGTAAAGCTGAGCAAAAGCGTACAGATACGATTAAACGAGAAATCACCTGCAAACTGTGAATGCTCTCGAAGCGTGTAATATTCAATTTATTGTCGTACACGACCGGGAAATAAATGAGTCGCCAAATGTTGTGGTCACTGAATTTATACTAAGCCATCGTTGTAAATAAGATAAGTTACATGGACAGCCATAGAGACAGCATTCCTCCCTGCGACCGGTTTAATCTAGGACCCGATTTCTCGGTCCGTCCGTTGTTGTTTTACTGTTTTCGTCTGTGATTTTACAAACGAACTGTTTGTACGTTTTGTTGGAGAAATCCTATAGTTTTACGAGAATGCTTTTGGGAATGCTTTGTATTTACTGATCCTATGTTTCTATGTCTATTAAGCGGTACATTTTTGGTCAGAAAGCCTTTTTAACGATTCAGTGTGTGAAAGGAAGGTCCGATATAACATTTGTGTAAATAACCCTGGATCTATGGGGAGGCCAAACTTCTGTTTATATACTACTATATTTCTATTTTAATACGAAGATGATTTTTTAGTCATTTACAACGATATATATATAACAGTGTTTTATAATTTTAGCCTATCAAATATTGATTATATGATATAAACAATTGAATTATCCTTTTTTTTCTATGTGTTTTGAACACAGGAGAACTTTAATGTGTGTCTTTGTCAAACTATGAAAAGGCACGGTATGTTTATAGTGACCAATGGGAACAATATTTTAAGCAATTGAATAAAAAAAAAGTAATACAAAAAATATGGATCTTTTTTCTTTTCTTCCAAGAAAGAAACCTTTAGCCAATGAGTGGATCGTTTGGAGAGTTGTTTTAAAAATACTATTATTTGCTCCACCTAACATTATTTTAAGTGTATAATGAAAGACAATCAGCCAGCGTACAAGTCTCATGCTTTTATTCATACTAGTCCATTGCATTGCTTTGTGTGTGCTGTTTCACCTGTTCATAAGAGTACGATTCTAACTAAAACATAATTAACAACCACAACAGATTAAACAAATTTCAAGGCAGGAACACAAAAGAAAAA
>NC_079415.1:4518840-4558840 GCF_026213295.1 Gadus chalcogrammus | reverse complement strand
TATCATCAGTATTGCAGTACTGCCAAAGTAGTAGTGGTAGTAGTAAAACGTGGTAATACTAGTATGTGGTAGTAGTAGTAATAGTGTGTGTGTGTGTGTGTGTGTGTGTGTGTGTGTGTGTGTGTGTGTGTGTGTGTGTGTGTGTGTGTGTGTGTGTGTGTGTGTGTGTGTGTGTGTGTGTGTGTGTGTGAGCTGCTCACCTTCAGCGCGCCCCCCTTCTCCGGGGGCCCAGCGTCGTCCTCAGCAGAGACCAGGTCCTCCACGTCCTGCCAGCCAGACCGGGCCCCGCTGTGGAACCGGACCCGGGTCCCTGACCACACAACACCCGTCACTACGGCGACCCTCCAGGGTATTTATACCGGGGGCTGCTTTTAACCCCCCCGCCCCCCCCCCGGACACACACGGCCCTTGTGCTGCGTATCAAACCCAAGGCGTTTTGAAAGACCGAACACAACTTTATTGATATGAGTAACAATTTAACTTGTAATAATAGTTTTGGTTTACCGTAATTTCCGGACTATAAGCCGCGCCTTTTTTTCCCATTTTTAGATTCTGCGGCTTATATAACGGTGCGGCCAATCTAGGGATTTTTACAGGTCGTCCACTCGGAAAATTAGTATTCGAAGCTTAAATCAGTATTCGGGAGCTTCGTTGTTTTTTTTCCACGTACGTGACGTTACCAGAGCGAGGGAGGCAAACTATAAGCGTCAGCGACACCAAGCCGAGAAGCGAGAGAGGTGGAGGAAGAATAGATATCTTGTTTCCCTTTACTTTATAACACAACATTAGCGGGATCTCGGGATTATAAAAGACCGAAAATGACACTGATTAGGGGCAACATGTGATTGTGGGCGGGGTTAATTCGATTTTCTTGGGGGTGCCTGTACCTTTAAGAAAACAGTGCCACGCGGTCGGAGGCCAGGAGTGGCTCCAGCCCATGTCCTCATCGTCGGACGGCGTGGAGCGGGTGGACACCTCATTGCTTTTCTATGGAGGGACACACATGACCTCGTAAACCACAAACACAGCTTCTCTATGGGGACACACAAGACCTCATAAACCGCAAGCACAGCTTCTCTATGGGGACACACAAGACCTAATAAACCGAAAACACAGCTTCTCTATGGGTATGGACAAGACCTCGTAAACCATACAACCCATTATATATGGGGACAAAGAAGACCTCATAAACCATAAACACAAACTCGTGTGGGGACATTCTTTATCCTGCATTATCCCGCTATATAATCGACACCCTGATATTTGAAACCATTTAGCTCGATTCCCCCCTTGAATTTAGGTTGCACTTGGCTCTTTCAGACGTAACTATTCTGATTGGTCCTCAGGCTCATATGTTGCTTTAAATAAAAATGTCTGCTAAATGCCCTAAATGTAAATGTAAATAGAACATATCCACTACCTTCAATGTCACTGTCTCAAACAGAAGTAGTAGTGGTAGTAGTCAAACGTGGTAATACTAGTACGTAGTAGTAGTAGTAGTAGTAGTGGTAGTAGTAGTAATAGAGTAGTAGTAATGCTAGTAGTACTAGTAGTAGCAGTAGCACTAGGTAGTAGTAGCGGTAGTGGTGTGGCTCTCACCCTGGTGCTCCTGCGGCCCCTTCCCCGGCCTGTAGGGGGTGCCGGGTGGCTGCTGGCCCAAGGAGAAGGAGAGGGAGGAGGAGGAGTAGGAGAAGTTGGAGGAGGTCTGGCGTAGGAATGGAGGCCACAGCTGGCGCCGAAGACGCGGAGGGGAGACGGGCTGTGGGAGAGGAGACATTATGAGAGACGCAAGAGGTATTGTGATGGTGTGTTCTAGAGTGTGCTAACGGGGACTAGCACTGGTATTAGCATCCTAGCAGTGACACCGGGCTTGCCCTGCTGGCAGTAGAAGTGATAGGGTTTACTTTGCTGATGTGTGTGTGTGTGTGTGTGTCATCAAGTGTGTGTGTGTGTGTGTGTGTTTGTGTGTGTTTGTGTCTATGTCATTATGTTTGTGTGTTTGTGTGTGTGTGTGTGTGGGTGTGGAATGTGGCTGTGTGTCTATGTCATTACGTCTGTGTGTGTGCGTGCGTGCGCTCATGTACGTCAGTACGTGTGCGTGTGTGTGTGTGTGTGTGTGTGTGTGCGCGTCTGTGTGTGTGTCTCTGTACCGTGGGGACCCCTGCAGCAGTGGACTCTGGGGCCCTGTGGCGATGTGCGCCAGCTGGGTCAGCCAGTGTGTGTCAGGGGGGCCGGAGTATGTCCTGTTCTCCCTCTCCAGGTGGGACACGCCCCCCTCCACCTGATAGGCCGGTGTCTCCGTCGGGCCCTCCGCCTGCACCTCCTGCAGGGCCGGGAGGTCGTCTGAGGGAGACACCACATCCAATGAACTACAAACTCGTGGAGCACCAATGAACTACAAACATGGAGAACCATTGAACTACAAACATTGAGAACCATTGAACTACAAACATGGAGGGTAAGATGCCTCCTCATAGATCTCATTATTCCCGAATCATAGATCCACCTGCCACGTCCTTCATGTTTTGAGGGGGGTATGTGCTCATGAACTGGTTTTGGGTAGTTTATTGTCATGGATTTGACTGACAGGTAAAGGGTACCCCCTACTCCTGACGTAGAAGCTATGTTGTTTCGACTCCCTGCTGAAAGTTACTGGGTATGATTCCCGACGGTCTTTGAGCAACATGCCTAACCCCTGCTCATAGTCTAAATAATAGAAAGAAAATGATAGATGGTATTTCTAAATTTAAGTATTATTATGATATTATAGACATCATTTTGTAAAGCAGCATTTTTATTATTATATGTGATAAAAGATTTGACCAGAATAGCACTGATAAAAAATATTGAACGACAATTGAATGTCGCTCAATTCGAGTTCAGTTCACCCTATGTTACCCAGAGTTCAGTTCACCCTATGTTACCCAGAGTTCAGCTCACCCTATGTTACCCAGAGTTCAGTTCACCCTATGTTACCCAGAGTTCAGTTCGCCCTATGTTACCCAGAGTTCAGTTCACACTATGTTACCCAGAGTTCAGTTCACCCTATGTTACCCAGATTTCAGTTCACCCTATGTTACCCAGAGTTCAGTTCACCCTATGTTACCCAGAGTTCAGTTCACCCTATGTTACCCAGAATCCAGATCACCCTAAATCACCCACAGAATTCAGTTAACCCTATATGACCCAGAGTTCAGTTATCCCTAGATTACCTCCAGTTTAACACCCATCGTTCAGTTCACCCTATACAACCCTAAGGAAACCTGTAGATCTTCTTCCCAGTCGCACTATAACAAGCCTTCTCCCCTGTAGCTGTTTTTTTACATACCATACTCCATGTGGCTGTCACTGGTGGGAAGGAGGCGTTCCTCCGAGGGGAGCAGGCCGTCTGTTTGGTTCCCGGCCGTGTCCATCATCTTCGACTGCTGTCCAGAGTAAATACCCCAAGAGGTGACTAGACTGGTAGAACATGATTTATGCAGACAGGGTCATCTCTAACCCTAAACCCACACAAGGCTGTAACACTCATGCTCATGCCCTCCAGTCTTCGGAAAACCATGAGGAAAGAAAAAATGCTAAAACCTTACAGATGTCAAAGTTAATGTAAATTATCTTTTTTAATTAAAATTAAAAAAGAATTTACCCGGTTTAGCAGATGCTAACTTACAGTAATAAACTCAGCCAATCAGCAAAAGGCCAGATCGCCGTTAACTGGCGATGAGAAAGAGTCTTTGGACTACTGTTTCCTCTGCACGGTCGATACCTGAAGAATCCTGGTCTTCTGGCTCACAGGTTGCTTGGTTTGTCTTAACCACCTCCCAGACCACCATGGGACAGGAACAATATTTAATGCTCTCCTCCAGGTGCTGTCGGAGGCATTTGTGCAGGCCCACACATGCGACCATACAAAATCACACACGTGCACAGACAGCAGAGAATAAACGTCACAGATCTGCACAGACAACCTGAAACATTGTGTGAGAACAATTAATTAACATTAAATGTGTAATAGGTAATAACTGACTTATTGCCTTCACCAACTCATGGAGTTCATACATTCGGTATTCTCAGAATTTAGCAATCGTGTCATTTCGAGCTGCGCACGCAGCAGGCCTTGTTTATAAACTTTATGTATTCGCGCATGCGCGATGGGAGTCCATTCATTCGACGCTTACAATCGAACGACAATTCTTTGGAAATAAGTGGTAAAAAAATCGAGTAAACACGTCCCGAAGCGAACGATACTTTCGAACATGGTACGACGGTGTTGTACTTAAAAGGGATAACGATGACATTCGTCGGTTCTCGAACAACACCAATGTGAAAGTATAACAGTCAGGAAACAAAGCGATTAAACACGTCGACAATATCACGGTTACGTCAACGGTGGACGTCAACGTTAACCGTTCTGGCGTCGAAAACACCTATTATGTTATTTCGTAATTAAACTAAACGAATTCTGTCCCAATACGACAATACTGCGCGTCTTGCGTAAGCGGTTACAACCCAAAAAAAACGTCAACAAAAACACGGACACAAACTTCGGACACTTCGCCCACCGTTTAACGAAGTAACACAAGCCGTCACTGAGGGTTCACGCCGTCCCTTTCACTCTGCCACACGTAAACGATTCATTGGAAAGATTTCAATGAACTTTTTCTCTCTCTCAACTTACCAAAACAATCGCCCCTCGACTATAGCACGGGGAAGGTCTGAATATTTCTCCCCGAGCGATTCGGTTGGCGGGCTGTCACGTCAATCATCGGGTTCTGCCTCGCCATTGGTCGGAATGGTTCGCTGTTGTTCGGTTTAGGTCGGACTACAGTGGATGAGAAATACAGGCGGCAGTAGACCCTTTAAAACCAGGACGAAGCCCCCTCAATGAAATACACGAATCACAGTAATAACATAGTAATGACACATTGAATACAGCCTTAACAAGACTGTCATTTATTTTGAAAAAATAATCTTATATAGGACATGGAGTGCAACAGACAGACAATTTGAAACATCCACAAAAGGCAGTGACTATTGAGTAACCCTAACCCTATCCAACTGCCATTCAACATAGGCCTATTGATTTGGCAGAATTCCCCTGATTGTCACAAAATGATTGTCACAAACACTGCAAGATCTGCTTGTGTCGTCCAATCAACCAATAGAAAATAACAAAAGGTCTTGTTTATGATGATTACAGTGAAGATAATCGGATTAAATCATTATTTGGATTAATTAAGTCATTGGTTTATGTAAAAAATAAATTGCCAGACATTCAATCTGATATTGTATGATAAGATCCAACTATAGAATATCTGATTATCTGATGTTTGATTGAATTGACGTGTACAGTTAAGAGATATAAAATGTCAACATGATATTACATAATACATATGACATAATAATATTATTAAAGATATTCATTCACAGGAGCTTGGCATATGGTAATAAATTAGTTTGATGGGTATGATATGTCCTGAGTTTACATTGGGCGGGACAGCTGTTTCACGTTCATTCAAAGTGATGTCATAAAGTAAACAACAACAGCAGCAACAACGCACATACACAAATTTCCGACGTTAAAAAATGTCAAGCTCTCCATGACCCTCTCTAAACAAACCTTATCAGCTCAACTGATGAAAAAAAAAAAAAAAAAAACATAGCAGGAATCTGAAGTTTATAATATATAATATAATTAGCCGGCAAAACACAGTTCTTCGCTGATAAAACGTACAAAACAAGGTACGATGTAAGGAGGTTTACGTGGAGCGTTTCTCCACCCCTTGCTTGATGCCCAGTACCAGGTGAACGAACCAGTTGATTTGCACCATCCAGCCCTTCTCCCTGCAGATCTCGATCTGCTCCAGCAGGTGGCGCTCTGCCTCCTCCTCACTGCGGCCCACCGTCAGCGCTTCACGGATGTAGTCGATGTCCTCCTTACTGGTCAGCTGGGGCATGCCTGGGGGCCGGTACCATGTAAATATACATTCATATAATTCAGATAATTGTTTTTTATAATTAATCAAAATTAATTAATAAAAAAGATGCTTGATTATGACTTCCACTGTCAGTTTTATTCCCTATTGTGTGTGTGTGTGTGTGTGTGTGTGTGTGTGTGTGTGTGTGTGTGTGTGTGTGTGTGTGTGTGTGTGTGTGTGTGTGTGTGTTGCGATCGCACCAGTCATGAGCATCATGGAGAAGAGGATGATGAGCTGGTTGGTGTGATGACGAAGAGCGAGGTAGGCCTTCACACATACATCCTGAGAGAGAGAGAGAGAGAGAGAAATTCATTAGTTTCTAATTGTATCATGTTTGTTAACCGTGATTATGAATAAATGATTGCATCATCTCTCCAAAGAGTTTAGCCTGACAAAGGTCAAAGTTCACCCTCCCATGTTGATCAGGGAGTCTTAATCAATGTGTATCTGCATGCCTGAATGGGTGTTCGTCTCGCTGAGTGGATTTGCATTGTCACGCTGTTCATTTGCATGTATTCTGTATCTGAACCAACTAATGCTAAACCCTTTAATTAGTCTAAACCCTCAACACATACACAATGTTAACAAACAGAATTCAATGTTTTTTGTGCATGTGTCAATTCTAAAGCACACTCAGCCATCTTTATATACGTAACCCCCCGTGTACTGATTCCTACATCAGTTCTGCACTCTGTCCACCACACTGGGGTTCTAAGAAACTAGGTCATGCAGCAATTCCTCTCCTGATTGCATGCTTTGATTTGTTTATTCGCAGCCTGGCTTCCGACGAAAAACGGCGGCTCTGCTGGATGACTCAATGCAAATCGGAGACCTATTTAAGGAGCGGGCGATGAGTGCCGAGCAGAGGAGAGGAGAGGCCCTTAAGGGCTGATCAGTGTCTCCTCAGTCCTGCAGGGCCCATGTTTATGGACCGTAGCCATCCGTCAGAGGGCCCGACGGAGACGCCAGCCTATCAGGTGGGAGGGGGCGTGTCCCACCTGGAGAGGGAGAGCCAGACGTACTCCCGCGCCCCGACACACACTGGCTGACCCACACAGGACCCCAGAGTCCACTGCTGCGGGGGCCCCAATGGTACAGACACACACACACACACACACACACACACACACACACACACACACACACACACACACACACACACACACACACACACACACACACACACACACACACACACACACACACGCACACACAGACGCCCACACACACACGTACACACACATACACACACAGACACACACACACACACACACACACACACACACACACACACACACACACACACACACACACACACACACACACACACACACACTGACATATACACACACTGACACACAAACACACAAAGTTCACATTCCCGTGTTTCATTCCATGTCCTGGCACCTGAAATTTCTGGAAGTGGGGGCTGCTTTTCTTCCCGGCCGTTCCCATGACGTACAGGAAGTCCGGAGTGAGCACAAAGGGAACCCACTCCTTGCTGATTCCCATGAAGCTCTTGTAGTTCCCCAGGATGTGGCCAAAGTCGATGTGGAAGAGGTTCCCTACACCAGGGGGAGGTCTCTGTTATGACACCTGTAACTGAGCTGGTTTAGAACCCAGTTACACCTGTTTACTGAGCTGGTCCTGAACCAGTTAAACATGTTCACTGAGCTTGTTCAGAACCCAGTTACTTTTCATATTTTATTATATTATGAAACTCTTTCTGATTCTGGGAGGATTACATTGAACTGTAGGTTATGAATGAATAACATTTGATTAAAAAACAAAGCTCTTAGATTTAATCCTGCACAAATCTCTTTTAAACAATTTGAGAGAGAGAGAGAGAGAGAGAGAGAGAGAGAGAGAGAGAGAGAGAGAGAGAGAGAGAGAGAGAGAGAGCGAGCATGTGTAGCTGTTACCAGACTCTGTGATCATGATGTTGTCGTTATGTCTGTCCCCAATGCCCAACACATAGGTGGCCACGCAGTAGCCTCCACAGGAGTATAGGAACCTCTCTACCGCCTGCTGGAACTAGAGAGAGAGAGAGAGAGAGAGAGAGAGAGGGGGGGGGGATAGAGGGAGAGAGAGAGAGAGAGACGTAGAGAGAGAGACACACACAGCAAAAGAGACACACACACAAAATAATAAGAATAATAAGGGTCATCAAAATGTCAAGCCAGATGCAACGTAGCCACTTCATCACATTTAACACCTGTTCCTGCCGCAAATAGAATCTAAAACACAACAGACAAATTGAGTTAGAGAGCTAGAGGGAAACACGTCACTCTGCAGACAGATATTGCCTGCGTGGGGCTGACTACAAAGCTTAGTGTCGGCAAGCAGGAAACCAAACTGGGAGCTTACTTCCTGTCAGTCTCTCACACTTCCTCTTTAGCTAAAACAGAATACAAATAGTAAAAGAAACCAGAGAGGTTGGGTTAGACGAAATTCGACGCCGTTTGTTGACGTTGACGGATTTTATTAAAGCCTCATACATGTTTCTCATTGAATTTGCGTTGCGTTTCTCTCCGTACAGGAGAGTTCACAAACTAGTTAGGCTACGCCCTCCCCTACTCAGTTCTGTTTGCTTTGCATTGGTGGAAGGTAGGGCTTTGACTCTGAAATTCGTTATTCGAATATAATTAGAATATCAAAAAACAAATCAAAATTCGAACGAATATTAGGCAGCCCTTAATATTCGAACCTGTTATGGGCAGGCCAAGAACCCGACGCAGTCTATTTATAATATTGCAATGACCACGGAAGAGGCAGTGAATGAAGTATTGATTAGACAGCGATTTATTAGAAACCTAATAAACCGTTGGAACACACAAGACCGGTAACCATTTCAACGCGGTAAACAAACCTTGCGAAGCCCAATCCAGGTCTTACTGAAGGCATTTAATGGTCAAAATATTGTTAATAAATGTTTGAATATATTCGAATAATAATATTAATAAACAAACAAACTTCGAATATGATTTTTGGGCAAAAGTCAAAGCCCTAGTGGAAGGGAGTAGGGAGAGTGGTTATGTAGAGCCTTCAGATTGGACGGTTTGACTTACATAGTTACCGTCATGTTTTGTATTTTTTTTTTTTACCATTATTGTTTTATAGTGACAAACATTAACACATTTCTCCTACAGGGGATTGATAAAGTTCTATCTATTGAACAGAAAGAAAACACTCGGTCATACTTTACACACTTTACCACAGCGTTGGCCTACTGAATGCCACCGATATATTTTAAGCATTGGACTGAATGCCACATAAATACAAAATTATGTTTTTGCACGTTTGCAACGTTTAAAAGTTCAGGGAAAAGTATATGCCTCTGCTGGTGTTACTTAAGCCAAAAAGCTTTTGATGCAGTGATGTTTCTGAATATGAGTGTTAAGGGCCAATAATGCTTACTATCATACATTAGTCACCATGTCTGGGAAACATTTGTATGCAGTCACACGTTAATACCCCCCCCCCCCCCCCCCCACGGCCGCAGCTGATAAAATCTCACTCTGAACTCAGTTCCAAACTTGACAGCCCTGATAGATCAGACCTACTTAGGTAAGAGCTACTAAGATCAGTCCTACTTAGGTAAGAGCTACTAAGATCAGTCCTACTTGGGTAAGAGCTACTAAGATCAGTCCTACTTGGGTAAGAGCTACTAAGATCAGTCCTACTTAGGTAAGAGCTACTAAGATCAGTCCTACTTAGAGACCTAAGTAGATCAGACTTCCCAAGATCAGGATTTCATCATATAAAGTGTTAGACAACAGACTGTCCAGAATCTCCTCCTTGTTCCTGCATGCACTATATTTTAAGGTGATATATGATCTGATAATATATTTAAAAAGGCACAGTTCTACATAGATATAGCCTTTCATCATTTAAAGTCGGTTCCTTGTTCATGCATGCACTATATTTGAATATGATAAGGAATGATAAGATATATCCTTAGTGAGTGAGTGAGTGAGTGAGTGAGTGAGTGAGTGAGTGAGTGAGTGAGTGAGTGAGTGAGTGAGTGAGTGAGTGAGTGAGTGAGTGAGTGAGTGAGTGAGTGAGTGAGTGAGTGAGTGAGTGAGTGAGTGGTCCTACCCTGTCCTCGTTGACACACTTGTCGCGCAGCCATTGGTTGAGGATCTCGTCCTTGAAGGCCCCCCGGCTGCCCACCACGCTCTGCTGGATGTTGGCGATGGTGGCGGCGTCCTTCACGATCTCTATCATACCTGGGGCGAGAGACACCAGAGGACATGGAGAGAGAGAGAGGGAGGGAGAGAGAGAGACACAGAGGGGACAGAGACAGAGAGACACAGAGGGGACATGAAGAGAGAGAGGGAGGGAGGGAGGGAGAGAGACACAGAGGGGACATGAAGAGAGAGAGACAGGGAGGGAGAGAAACACAGAGGGGACATGGAGAGAGAGAGGGAGGGAGGGAGGGAGAGAGACACAGATGGGACATGGAGAAAGAGAGAGAGAGAGAGAGAGAGAGAGGGAGAGAGACACAGAGGGGACATGGAGAGAGAGAGAGGGGGGGAGGGAGAGAGACACAGAGGGGACATAGAGAGAGAGAGAGAGGGGATGGGGGCGAGAGACACCCAGGGGATATGGAGAGAGACAGGGAGGGCGAGAGACGCCCAGGGGACATAGCGAGAGAGAGAGAGGGAGGGAGGGAGAGAGACACAGAGGGGACATGGAGAGAGAGAGAGGGAGGGGGAAGGAAGGAGTGTGAGGAGGGAGAGCGCCACACAGAGGGGGGGTGAGGGAGCGACAGAGGGAGAGAGAGAGTGAGGGGGGAGATGGACAGAAGAGCGAGGGAGATGTAAAGGGAGGAGGATAGAGTAGGGAGATGTTTATAAAGGTTTACTGCAGGTTCCATTTCGTGCATGCAAATCAGACGCAGCATGTAAACAGACGAGGCCATTGTCCTCATACGTCTAGCGTGACTACATCGGCGCGCATTAATCGACCATTAGGGAAGTGTGTGTGTGTGTGTGTGTGTGTGTGTGTGTGTGTGTACACGGCAATCTGTATATTCAGGACGGTGTGTGCTTGCATGTTTGTTTCCTATTTCCATTTGTAATGTTTATAACTCCAATTCACCGTGGGACCAATCAACTGCCATTCTATTGCATAATATTGAAGTGTAGATAGTCTTTTAACACTGCCGTTGCCCCTGGAGACCTAGTGTTGCCCCGGGAGACGCACTGACCTATCCGGTTGCCCGTGGAGATGCAGCCATAGGGCAGCAGGTACAGGTCCAGGGACTCCGTCTCCCAGATGGACTCCATGATCAGCAGGATCTGACCGGGCGACAGGTGAGAGTGAGTGACCGACGTCACACAGGTGACACTGCCTGCTTTAGGGAGGAAGTTCTCTGAGCTGGACCCGAGGGGGGCGGGGCCAGACGCCAGAGGGGCGGGGCCGGACCCCGGAGGGGCGGAGTCAGGCTGGACCCTAGAGGGGCGGGGCTGAACCCCAGAGGGGGGGGGCGGGGGCAGACCCCAGAGGGGCGGAGTCAGGCTGGACCCTAGAGGGGCGGGGCCGGACCCCGGATGGGCGTGTCTGGACCCCAGCGGGGCGGGGCCGGACCCGAGTGGGCCTCACCTGCAGGATGAGCATGTCCTGGCGCAGGTCGTCCCCGTCCTTGAAAATGATGCCGATGGGGTCGGAGGAGAGGCTGCTGGGGTCAGCCCGCTTGAACTGCAGCCACAGAGGCCTCTTCTTGGAGGCCATGACCTTACACTGCTCTATCTGCACCCACACACACACACACACACACACACACACAGGGGTGGACAGTGGCACACACACACACGTACACACACACAGGGGCATGCACACATGCACGCACACAGGCGCACACAAAAACACAAGCAAACAACCACAGGCACATACACACACACACACACACACACACACACACACACACACACACACACACACACACACACACACCCAGAGTGTCACAATCAAACACACAGACACACACACACACACACCCACAGGGGCACAAACACATACAGACACACGTATGCAAACACACACAGTCACAGACGCACACACACCCAATCGCACACACACACTTGCACGCAAACATACAAGCACCACAGAAACATGCAAACAATATCAACACACACATACAGATAGACACACGTGAGTGAAACGCACACACCCACACACACACACACACATTTGTGCATAAAAAAAACAAGGAAACAAAGACATAGACACAACAAAGACACTGAAACCACAGACCCATTGGTTTTTTACATCCATAGCTCTGTGTATCATAGTGTTACAAATATAACTTATCACTAGAGGATTCTGCTGACACACATCCAAATGCTATCGCCTTCCAACAATGCTTTGCTAAATCCTTAACACTTACTTCCTGGATCCATTAGCTGTTTGACAAATGGATTTGTAAAAATTGAGGAAATAATTACGTCATTTGCTGGCCTTTCCATGACGCCGGAACAAATTAATGAGGATTAATTTGGTTTATTGAATTGGATCTGCAAGGAAGTTCCCTGGTTTCCCTGGGATTTATATGGTAGTAGCTGAACACTAATGCCAGTGCATAGCAAATCAATTGCATTATTTGTCATGGTACTCTTAATTAAATAATACATTAGTTGTTGTGTGTGGGTGTGTGTGAGTCTGTGTGTGCATGCGAGTGTGTGTGTTTGTGTATGTGCATATGCGTCTGTGTGTGTGTGTGCGTGTGTGTCTGTGCGTGTCCGTTTGTGTTTGTGTGTGTCTATGCGTGTGTGTTTCTGAGTGTCTGTGCGCGCGCGCATGTGTATGTGAGACTGCGTGTGTGTGTGTGCATGGGCGCATGCGAGTGTGCCTGTGGGTGTGTCTTACCATTAACGTTCCCGCTCTTAGACCAGGATCGTAAGGGACTCTGAATGTCTGAGGAAGACCAGACGACTGCAGAGCCTCCAGCGTCTGACGCAGCTGAAACACCACTAACACACACACACGTACGCACAAACACACACACACACACACGCACACGCACACGCACACGCACACACAAAGTAAGACAAGAAGATAGACATGGAAAATATAGATTACTGAGACAGACAGACAGACAGATGAAGAAAGACAGACTGACAGACAGACATGTAGTTGGAGATAGACAAACAGTTGGAGACAGACAGGTGGAGGGAGACAGAGGGACACACACACAGACAGACAGACTGACAGACTTACAGTTTGAGACAGACGGATAGACAGAAACCAGACAGACCGACGCCAGAAAGACAGAAACCAGACAGACAGATACCAGGTAGGCAGGCAGAAAGAGAGACAGAAACCAGACGAACAGAAAGACAGGAACCAGACACAAGACAGACGCTAGACAGACAGACAGACAGACAGACAGACAGACAGAAAGACTTACAGTTTGAGACAGACAGATAGACAGAAACCAGTCAGACCGATGCCAGACAGACAGAAACCAGACAGACAGATACCAGGTAGGCAGGCAGAAAGAGAGACAGAAACCAGACGAACAGAAAGACAGGAACCAGACACAAGACAGACGCTAGACAGACAGACAGACAGACAGACAGACAGACAGACAGACAGACAGACAGACAGACAGACAGACAGACAGACAGACAGTGGGGGTGGACCCACTCACCTTGTGAGGACACGTCGTACTTGTCTGCCAGCATGGCCTTCATCTCCCGCGTGACTTTCTGCAGCGCCTCCGTCACCTCCACCTGCACACAGGGGAACGGGGGAGGGGGCGTGGTCATGTGATCACACTTTCACTCACTCACACATTCGGTGGGCTTTTTCAGATTGTTTGTGTTTTGATGTATTGACGGTTTCAGGGGGGTTTGTCTGTTCCAGACGGTTAGATGTGATCTCTACGTACGTCCTCAGAAACCAGCCAAACATGGGTTGCCTCTGTTGGAGTAATGTTGGTTGTTGCTGTGTATGTTGCTGTTTTTATGTTGTTGTTGTTGTTATGGATGCTGTTGTGGTTGTAGTGGTGGTGTTTGTTTTGATATTGTTGTTGTTGTTGTTGTTGTTGTTGCTATGGTTGCTGTTGTGGTAGTGGTGGTGCTGGTTGTGGTTGTTTTGATGTTGTCATGGTTGTTGTGGTTGTTGTTTTTGTGGTTGTTGTTGTTTTTGTCATTGTTGTTGTGGTTGTTGTTGTCAGCGTGGTTGTGGCTGTTGTCGTGGTTGTTGTTGTGGTTGTTCTCTCGTTGTTGCGTTTGTTGTGGTTGTTATTGTGGTTGTTGTGGATGCTGTTTTGTTTGTGGTGGTCGTTGTTGTGGTCTTTGTTATTGTTGTTGTCGTGGTCATAGGTGACCTGCTTTTGGAAGTCGGTCAGCATGGCGTCCCCACAGCCCCGGAGGTAGGCCTCCAGCAGCACAGCGTAGTGGATGGAACGTTGTTATGGATGCTGTTGTGGTGGTAGTGGTGGTGTTTGTTTTGATGTTGTTGTTGTTGTTTTGTCATTGTTGTTGTGGTTGTTGTCGTCGTGGTTGTGGCTGTTGTTGTGGTTGTTGTTGTGGTTGTTTTTCTCGTTGTTGTTGTGTTTGTTGTGGTTGTTATTGTTGTTATTGTTGTTGTCGTGGTCATAGGGTGACCTGCTTATGGAAGTCGGTCAGCATGGCGTCCCCACAGCCCCAGAGGTAGGCCTCCAGCAGCACAGCGTAGTGGATGGAACGTTGTTATGGATGCTGTTGTGGTGGTAGTGGTGGTGTTTGTTTTGATGTTGTTGTTGTTTTTGTCGTTGTTGTTGTGGTTGTTGTCATCGTGGATGTGGCTGTTGTCGTGGTTGTTGTTGTGGTTGTTTTTCTCGTTGTTGTTGTGTTTGTTGTGGCTGTTGTCGTGGTTGTTGTTGTGGTTGTTTTTCTCATCGTTGTTGTTGTGTTTGTTGTGGTTGTTGTCGTGGTTGTTGTTGTGGTTGTTTTTCTCGTTGTTGTTGTGTTTGTTGATGTTGTTATTGTGGTGGTCGGGGGGCCTTGTTGACCTGCTTGTGGAAGTCGGTCAGCATGGCGTCCCCACAGCCCCGGAGGTAGGCCTCCAGCAGCACGGCGTAGCGCTGCTG
Source organism: Gadus chalcogrammus (assembly GCF_026213295.1). Classification (NCBI taxonomy): domain Eukaryota; kingdom Metazoa; phylum Chordata; class Actinopteri; order Gadiformes; family Gadidae; genus Gadus; species Gadus chalcogrammus. The sequence continues at coordinate 4,543,786 of NC_079415.1, read as the reverse complement.
GTAGTGCAGCGACTGGACGATCTCGCTGCGCAGGAACCAGAACAGGAAGTGACCGATGCGCTTGCTCTGCAGGAACATCAGAGGCAGATAACAAAAAACGCTGAGTCACGCTGGGAGGAGGAACGGACAGACAATGAGGGGAGATTAACAGGGATGCATGAGTCAGGCGTTAGACTATGGGACTTCAAAGTATGAAGCGCTTTAGTTCTGGAAGGAGAGGTGAACGTATTGGATTTATATTTGAATAAACTCAATTCTAAATGTATTCATATATCGTTATATCATGTTGTTAAATCGCATTCAGGAAATAATTAGTCTTATTACAGCCTTATAGTCTAATTTATTTTATTATTTTCAGCAATGGAGAAAATAAGAAACCTGTGAACACGAAAGAGAGAAAGACATGCTGATCATTGATCAGTACATTATCATGTTCCTATTGGTGGAGAGAGACATGCTGATCATTGATCAGTACATTATCATGTTCCTATTGGTAGAGAGAGACATGCTGATCAGTGATCGGTTCATTATCATGTTCCTATTGGTAGAGAGAGACTTGCTGATCAGTGATCGGTACATTATCATGTTCCTATTGGTAGAGAGAGACATGCTGATCAGTGATCGGTACATTATCATGTTCCTATTGGTAGAGAGAGACATGCTGATCAGTGATCGGTTCATTATCATGTTCCTATTGGTAGAGAGAGACATGCTGATCAGTGATCGGTACGTTATCATGTTCCTATTGGTAGAGAGACATGCTGATCAGTGATCGGTTCATTATCATGTTCTTATTGGTAGAGAGAGACATGCTGATCAGTGATCGGTTCATTATCATGTTCTTATTGGTAGAGAGAGACATGCTGATCAGTGATCGGTACATTATCATGTTCCTATTGGTAGAGAGAGACATGCTGATCAGTGATCGGTACACTATCATGTTCCTATTGGTAGAGAGAGACATGCTGATCAGTGATCGGTTCATTATCATGTTCCTATTGGGAGTGTGAGTGTTGGGCGCAGAGCTTACTCTCAGGGCTCTCTTCAGCAGGAACCTGACCAGGGCGCTGTCGTGGTAGGGCTCAAACTTCACAGCCTGGAGGAGACACACACACATGCACACATGCACACACACACATGCACACACACGCACAGATACACACAAACACGCACACAGAGGCACACGCACACACACACACACACACACAGAGAAAAAATATGTAAATCATGGAAGATGAATGCCTGTAGATTATACACAATAATCTATACTCTTCCATGTCTTGAATTTACACGGCATGCAAAGAGATCCATTGTCCTGTCAAACAGACATGCTGTTCAAAACAGATAGCAGCCATTAGCATGTGGGATGGACAGGTTGGCACTGGTAGAGTGTGTGTTCAGAATCTACTTGTAGTCATCCTTAGGCATGACACCTAACCCATGCTTGCTCTTTAATGACCGATAACTTAGCATACATCCACCATGAGCCACTTTGGATAAAGCATGTGACACTGCAAAATGTTGTACATCAGGTGAATAAGGTTTCAAACGATAAATAACCCATGCATGGTGAAGGCGATTTCATTGTGCAAGCACTTTGTTCCTCTCCTCTCGTTTCGGCATCACATGACCTGCGGTGCTCGCAACTCAGCGCTTGTGGGCGGAGCTACAGTTCAGGGAAGGGAGGGAGATTCAAACAGAGGGCGAGGCAGTGGGGAACATGGAAATACTCAAGTGAAGGCAGGGTTTTTTTGCCCTGGTGGTTTGTCGTCCATGAAGACAGGCAACCAGTGTTGACTTGACCTCCTCAGTTTTTAACGGAGAGTGTGTGTTGTAGGCTGTGGCATTCTGCCTTTAGAGTTTATCAATAGTGTCTCTTTGTGAAAGATACCCACAGCAATACGCAGCCGTTAAGATCTTTCCTTCTGATGTGGTTCATTTTGAATTAATTCAAGGACTCATCCAGTTTTGGTTGGGTTTCTTCATGTCTTTTGGAGTTCAAGTTCTATTTTTGTGTTTTAATGAGGCTTTATTTTTTGACTGTTTGTTGTGGACTTTGGAATTCATTAAGACATGGACTTATCTTGACCTACTTGGTTATTCTTTTTAAATTGAGCTGACAAGAACTAGAATATATTAAGATGACTTTTAAAAACTTGTGAAAGATGGACGTAGCAATAGTGAATATTGAGGACGCACTGCTTGTATCGAACTAGGGGGAGTCACTTTGACCGAGAGCAACTACTAACCAAACAACTTCATCGAAAGGAAGTACAACCACTCTGAGGGAAATCCATCACTCGTAGGATGTCAGGATCAACCGTTTGGTTGATCCAGTGGGCTTAACCAACCGGTAGGCCGACCCAGTGGGCTGAAGCAACCGGCAGGCTGACCCAGTTGGCTGAACCAGCTGGTAGGCTGATCCAGCCATCACTCATCTGGGTGGACACTCCCACTTGTGATGTCACTAGACTCGAGGATCGATTTTGACATGGCTTGTAATGGTGGGTCAAAGTCACACCTGGTGGAGGGAGGGAGAGAGAGAGAGAGAGAGAGAGAGAGAGAGAGAGAGAGAGAGAGAGAGAGAGAGAGAGAGAGAGAGAGAGAGAGAGAGAGAGAGAGAGAGAGAGAGAGAGAGAGAGAGAGAGAGAGAGAGAGAGAGAGAGAGAGAGAGAGAGAGAGAGAGAGTCACCTGTACGAGCTGCAGGAGGTACCGGAGCACGTCGTCGCCCCCCAGGGTCTCCAGCTTGCGGACGGCCATGGAGCGGACCTGGGCGTCCGAGTAGTTACAGTCCAGCATCTGGAGGGCCAGACCTACGTCCAGACCGCTGGACGGACACACACACACACACAGGGGACACACACACACACACACACACACAGGGGACGCACACACGCACACACACAGGGGACACACACACACACACACAGGGGACGCACACACACACACACACACACACAGGGGATGGACGCAGACAGGGGACGCAACCATACAGAACCACAGGGGGGACGCACAAACACAGGGGATGCATGCACACACACAGATACACACACACACACACACACACACACACACACACACACACACACACACACACACACACACACACACAGGGTACGTACCCCCACAGAAGGCAAAGACAGTATTGGTGGTGGGATCTTTTGTTGTTCAATGTCCATCATGTTGAATGACGGGTGTGTGTGTGTGTGTCTGCCTGTGTGAGTGTCTGCCTGTGTGTCCGTGTTGTGTGCGTGCGTGTGCATGTACCCGTGTGTGTGTGTGTGTGTGTGTGTGTGTGTGTGTGTGTGTGTGTGTGTGTGTCTGCCTGTGCGTGTGTCTGACCTGCTGTCCCAGGCGCTGCTGCGCTCCAGCATGGCGTGGGCCGCCTGCACGTCCTCCTGTCGCCCCCAGCGCACCGAGGCCAGCAGCTTGGGGTAGGCCCTGAACACACACACACACACACACACACACACACACACACACACACACACACACACACACACACACACACACAGAGGGGTATGCAAACGTTAGCATAGCGATCAGCAGCAAGGACATATGCTATCGTTAACGTAAGAATCCACAGTAATGAGGTATGCTTAGCTAACACTAGCATAAGGAGGAACAAGAAGGACATATGCAAACATTAGCATAAGGATCAACAGCAATGACATATGCTAAGCGATCAGGACATATACCAACACTAGCATAAGGTTAAGCCAGTATTTATCCTAACATTAGGCTAAGAAGAAACAGGGAGGACAAAGGCTAACATTAGCCCAACGATAAAAAATGAGGACATATGCTAACGTTAGCCTAAAGATAAACAATGACTACACATGCCATCGTTAGCCTAAAGATAAACAATGAGGACATATGCTAACGTTAGCCTAAAGATTATCAATGAATAAAAATGCTAACATTAGCCTAAAGAAAAAAAACGAGGACGGATGCTAACGTTAGCCGAAAGATAAACAACAAGGACACATGCTGACAATAGCCTAAAGATAAACAACGAGGACGGATGCTAACGTTAGCACGGGGACCGAGCGTACCGGGGGTGGCGCATGCACTCGTGGCGGAAGTGCCACAGCAGCTCCTTGTCCTCGGGGCTCAGCGGGTGCAGGGGGTCCTTGGCCAGGATGGCCTCAAACTGCTTCCTCAGGTGGTTGGGCATCTCCCTCTGGCCCCGCTCGCCCCCCGGCTCCCCGCCGTCCTCTCCCCCCGAGTCCCCACATCCACCACTACTGGCTCCTCCACCACCAACACTGGCTCCTCCACCGCCAACACTGGCTCCTCCACCGGCGCCCCCGGAGTCCCTGCTCTTGGGCAGCACCACGGGGTAGCAGTACTTGTCCAGGGACACGGCGACGGCCATGGAGGAGGTCTTGTCCGGGTTGGTGGCCGAGGTGAGCTTGTCGGCGTTGACGCTGCTGCTGCTCTCCTCGCCCTTCTCGGGGATCTTCCACATGTGCAGCACGAACTCGCCCTGCCGCAGCAGCGAGCGGTGGTCCACCAGCAGCAGGTTGACGTAGTACTGCAGCCGCGTCTTGCTCTTGCCTGGATGGATGGACGGGTCAGAGCAGTGGTGGTACATTTTTTGTTATTTTTTTGTTCCTGATTGGTGAGGTCCCCCAAAGCCCCCGCCGTCTACCTGTCCTTGTCCAGGGTCTACCTCGACATGTGTCGATGGGGGAGGATTGTGTAGGGGGCTATAGGGGGTAGGGGTACAAGAGCTGACCTCTATCTACTCTTCATCATGGTTCTTGAAGCGCCTGCGGTTAAATGCCAGTCAATAGTGAAGGGTGCATTCTGGGCCTTCTGGGCCTTGTCAAGGGTCTCACCTTCAGCAGTGCTTCCTGCTCCAGGACTGTCCTGGTAGCTGGAGCCCTTAGAGGTTGTGGGCGGAGCTGTCTTCCCACAGGAAACCTGCGTCAGCCAATAGAATCCAAATGTCAACCAATAGAAGCCAAGGTCAACTTCGAGAATGGCGGCGTAACACCATACTGAAGCCGAAAGTAGGCATATCTTCTGAACTATCGTGTGTGATTGTGTTGAGAGCTGACTGCATTTACTCCTTTCCATAATACCACTGTTTCTGGTTATATCCATTGACCATAACTCTTTAAAATAGTATGCTATGTCTGTTATCGCATCCAATATGATGGACGGAAACATGCCTCCAACTGGTAAATGTGTAAAGTTACTGAGTAACTTTAGACCCGACCTGTAGGTTAAGGCGCGCTCCCTTGGGCAAGTCTCTGATCTTGATGTCAAACTCCAGCCAGGTGTTCCAGAGAACCTCCTCCATGAAGGGCTTGGAGGTCGTCCTCTCCTGCCAGACCCAAAGCAAACGACGAATCAATCAACCGGGTAAAACATACTAGTCTAGAACGACCTACATACTGTAAGACAGGCATCAACACTGTCAGGGTTCAGGGTTCGATTCCCAATGGGGCCACCCGTTTTATATAAAAGGTTTCGATAAAATTATTTTAAAAAAAATGGCATATAATGAGCATAATCAACGGACAGATGATATTGAATATTTTTACTGAAATAGTATTTTGAATGAGGAACAATGGATGTGCAACCAGGGCTCAGGTACACCTAGCTTACCTGAGCTAGCAGCTGCTGGCCGTGGAAGATGCTGGCCTCTATGTAGACCGTCAGGTCGGGGTTCCTGGGCAGCAGGGGGATGTCAATGCCCAGGACCTTCACCCTGAACTTCCTGTTGCAGTCCCACATGGAGATGGTGAACACCCTCTCGTGGTCCTTCTCGTCGATGGTGAGCTGCTCATGGGTCCCTGGGTAAGGACATGGGTATTTCAAATTGAAGTTACACCAAAGAGTCTACTTTAAAACGCTCTTCAACTATCTACTTCACAATGCTACACACTACAACGCTCTACCTTACAACACTACACTCAACAACGCTATACTTGAAAACCCTCAACTTTAAAAAGCTCTACTTTACAAAGCTCTTCTTTACAACAATCTACTTTACAACACTATATTTTACAACGCTCTACTTTAAAACACTACTTTACAACCCTCTACTTAATAACCCTCTACTTAACAGCACTCTCATTTACAACTGTCTACTCTATAACGCTGTAAGGTAGATTGTTTTACAACACTCTACTTTACAGTGCTCTACTTTACAGCCCTCTAATTTACAAGGCTCTTCTTTACAACAATCTGCTTTACAACACTCTATTTTACAACGCTCTACTTTACAGCACTACTTTACAACTCTCTACCTAACAACGCTCTAATTTACAACTCTATTTTACAACTGTCTACTTTACAACACTCTACTTTACAACTCTCTACTTAACAAGGCTCTACTTCACAACACACCACTTAACAAGGCTCTACTTTACAACCCTCTAGTTTACAACCGTTTCCTCGGGGCCTCTGGTGATTACCTGCCACTCCGGTGCAGTCATCCACCTGGGCCCAGTCCTCCTTCTGTACCTGGTCCAGGTCAGTGTCTGGGAGTTTCTCCAGAACCAGGTGGATCTCCTCCCCATTCTTCAGACACCGTCGAATCCAGCTGAAGTCCTGCAGGGGTCGGTCCCCGTACAAGTACTCCTCCCTGTACAGAACCAATACTGGTAAGATAAGTGGTCCTCCCTGACAGAACCCAGAGTGGTTACAGAACCCAGATTGGCAGAGAACCCAGAGTGGTGACAGAACCCAGAGTGGTACAGAACCCAGAGTGGTGACAGAACCCAGAGTGGTTAAGGAACCCAGAGTGGTTAAGGAACCCAGAGTGGTTACAGAACCCAGAGTGGTACAGAACCTAGAGTGGTTACAGAACCCAGAGTGGCAGAGAACCCAGAGTGCTACAGAACCCAGAGTGGTTACAGAACCCAGAGTGGTAACAGAACCCAGAGTGTTAACAGAACCCAGAGTGGTTAAGGAACCCAGAGTGGTACAGAACCCAGAGTGGTAACAGAACCCAGAGTGTTAACAGAACCCAGAGTGGCAGAGAACCCAGAGTGGTACAGAACCCAGAGTGGTAACAGAACCCAGAGTGGTACAGAACCCAGAGTGGTTACAGAACCCAGAGTGGTGACAGAACCCAGAGTGGTGACAGAACCCAGAGTGGTTAAAGAACCCAGAGTGGTTACAGAACCAAGAGTAATTATTCAATTCCTCCTCCCTTTACAGATCCCAGTGATAACCTCGTGAAAACTACTAAGGCCAATATGTTGTAATATTTACTTATTTTATTACCCTGGCCTATACTAACTGTTTTTAATAAAGTGAGCGTGAGGTTAAAAGCCGTCTCACTGTATGAGAGTCAAAACGTTGCCGTGACAGACAGAGGTAAGCGGTGGTAAACTATTCAAATGTCTCTTCCAGGAAGCGTGATCGAGAGAGATAAGCGTGGGAACATAGTTACAAGACAAACACGATCAGAATAGACTGAATGTTTCCTTTCTCAATGTGGACTGCCCTGCCTGACTTATCAAAGATGGCAGAAATAGGTTGGTATGGGAAGGGCTTATTACAGATTCTTTCAAATAAAACCTAAGAAAACACAGTGGTTTGTTCCTTCTGTGCATCGTCCATGTAGTTTGTTTAAACATTAAGAAACTGTAGCTCACCCAGCTTCAACCCGTTTAACGTACCTGCCGCACACTCGTAGAACGAAATCCGACTCGCACACATCGTCGGGGATCCCCACTAAAGCCCTCTTATTGGCTGTCTTGGCAAAGACACTGGCCAATACCTGAGCAGGATTGGGAATGAGAAGATGATTGACACGTTAGCGCTAGCCTAGGGTGAACCATTGGATTTGAATTGCATTTTATTACGCTTGTATACCCTTCACTTTAGATGACTGCATTGCTATAGCAACACTGGGGCGATCATACACACAGTCACTGCAGTTTCAGTTCCCTTTTATACTGGACTTAAGGACTCCTTGACGACAACGAGAACCATTTCCCTGTTTGCTTTCACGTTGGCCCACGGCAACGCCAACGGCAGAGCCAACCCTGCATTTCATAATGGGTGGATTTCCCAGAGCCAGGCAGCATGCCTTATAGTAATGGTGGGGTCCATTCCCCATTTACCTGTTCAGGTGTGCTGTCGATGGACACCTTGATGGTCTGGCTGGTGGTGAAGATGTGGATGACAACCAGGAGGTGTCCGTTCATCACCTGTCACATGAGATTATAGTTAGAGATAGAGTTATAATGCTCTCAGTCACCACTAACTAGCAAGTGCTAACAGCAGTGCTGTAGTATAAATAATAACAGTAAATACAATTGGATTTGTACAAAAATGTGTCTTTTAGTTTTGTTGCAAATCTGTGTCAAAATATGTAGACAGCTTCATGCTCTGATTGGCTGTAGGTCTATACAATTGCATCAAGAGATTTCCAAAGGGCGGAATTAACTCCACCCCTTAGAAATCGGGAAGAAAAATCTCCTCCTAGCATGAGTGTCGAGGTGTCCTTGAGCAAGAAGACACCTAACCCAAACTGCTCCCAACGAGCTGGCTGTCGCCTTGGGTGGTTGACACCGCCGTCGGGTGTGTGGACGTGTGTACGAAACGTTGTATGTTGCCTGGATGAAAGTGTCTGCTAAACGACGTGAATGTTAAATGGAGATCAGAAATCGGAAATGGAAATCAGAAATGGAAATCGGAAATGAATATCGGAAATGAACTGCAGATCGTCCAGACAAATACGCATCTGTGAATCCCTCCATCACGACGTCAGGCCTCTTGAGTCTAGTATTTCCCCCCCCCCCCCCGCCCTGACCTTGCTCAGCAGGTGGTCCCGGAGGGGCCGGTCCGTCCACCAAGGGTCCACAGCGTACAGGCGAGGGTCGCGCTCCTGCAGTTCGTTGCGCCGCGGCGTGAGCAGCTTGCGGCGTGTGAACTCCAGCTCGTCGTCGTGGACGTTGCTGACGTCCGTCACGTCGTAGCCAATCAGCTGGTTGAGGAACCGCTGGTAGCGGAGGGCCTCGTCTTGCTGGGGGGGCCGGAAGACCAGCGAGATCCGGCCCACGTCCTTCTTCAGCGCTGGGGGGGGGGGGGGGGGGAGCACACATAATTAGAGATTTGAATTAAAGTCAAAGTCTAAGTTAAAGTCTGCTTTATTAAAAGTGTCATCACATGTAACAAACATACAAAGGAATCGAAACAATGTTTCGCACTGTCCAACGGTGAAAGGGATAAAGTGCACAGGCACAACAGATAAACCTCAATAGATAGCATATGGAACAGACGATATTATTTCATTGGATCATAACAACAGCAGACTGTTAGAAACGTCACCTAAAATGACACAAGTCATAAAACTATTACTTTGTAATAAAGAGTGTGACTAAAGCCATAGGAGAAAAAAACAAAACAAAGGCAACAAATAAATAGAAGCGCTAAGCTAAGCTATTTTATCTTGGTGCTAGCTTAGCTTGATGCTAGCTTAGCTTGATGCTAGCTAAGCTCGATGCTAGCCCCCTGCCCCCTACCTCTCCAGTAGCGGATGCAGTCCAGCGTCTGGAAGACCTGGTGCTTGTCGTAGATCTCGCACAGCGTGCCCTTCTTCATGTACAGCAGGATGCAATGGTCTGGGGAGAATTTGTGGTAGAAATCTGGGCTGAAGTTGGAGGCCACGGCACGGAGCCACACCTGGGCTTTCACCTGGGGGGGGGGGGGACACGGGGCAGGGAGGGGGGTGAGTGGGGGCCATCTTTAGAGGAACGGTGATGGAGTGGAACACGAGATTTACATCAAGGTTGTTTAGTAGACGCTTTTATCCAAAGCGACTTCACATAAGTGTGTTTGTCAGAAGAAAGAATCTACAATATATCGCTGTCGGTACAGTAAGGATGTTCTTGGACGTAAAACATACAATAAGTTTGTACATTAAATGCAAGGACGCACATTCGTACAACCTTGTATTTATGCTGTGATCTAATAACATGAACCAATTTCTGAACTAAACTTATCTGCTGATTTTTTTTGTTGTTGTATGTATTTGATTTAATAAGGGCCTAGCTAACTATCCATAACCGCCATAATATGTTCTGTCCATTGTGTGTCTCAGATAGCTTACTGGTATCTCTATATAGCCATTGATCATTCATATTTGATTGTCTAAAAATTGGATTGATTGTCTAAAAAACGATGGAAACATCCCAAAAGGAGAGAACCAAATCCATTGATCATCAGTTCTACTAATTATCCATCCATCCATCCATCTTCTATCAATAGCAGCATCAATCCATGATTAATCCAGACGAATTAACTCAATCCATCGATCAATCAATTTTATATCAATAGCAGCATCAATCCGTTATTATCCAGATGAACAAACACATCAGATCATCCATTGATCTTCAGTTCAACTAATAATCCATCGATCCATCAGTCCTCTATCAATAGCGTTATCAATCTATTTTTTAATCTCGATTAATTAGCTATTTAGCTCCGTTGGGCTCACCTGCTCCACGGTCCAGTTCCCGGCCACCTCCAGCAGAGTGGTGTGCGGGCTGAGGCCGTTCTTAGGCGTGGTGGGCAGGATGAACTCGATGGTGATCTGGTCCATGGCGCTGAGGGAGGCTGAGGTGATGCCCTTCCTCCTCCTCCTCGTCCTGCTCAGAGCGCCGCAGTCTTCCTCACCACTCGCGGCACAGATCGTGTGTGGGTCCATGGCCTTTGGAATGTCAACATGTGCACGATTAATATCCAGTATAACCGCATTTGAATCTGGATTTGACTAAATTTAACTTCTAACTTTTATGAGGTAGTGGCATTGCAAATGGTTGATGTCATTCAATGCTGAACTTGAGGAATTAGTTTGAGGGGGATTAAGAAAAGTTAATTTTATATTTCGTACAGACAGACACACACACACAATCGGGGAAGCGAAGCTGAGAAGCAGGAAGAGACATCGGCTACTGACAACACCTCTGTTTCAATAGTCTCTCAAAACCCTGTTTCTCACACACCCATGGGCTGAAATTAATGGAAAGCCCCATTCATTTTCAGAACAATTGGGTCAAAACTGTGTGTACGTGTGTCGGCGTGTGTGTGTCTGTGTGTGCGTGTGTTTGTGCGCGCGTGTGTGTCGTATGATCGCATATAACGGTCCTGTGATAATGACATAGTGTCATAAGTGTGTGTGCGCGTGTGTCTGTGTGCGTAAAACTTTAGCCAACTCACCGCTGAGCAGAGACATCGATGGCACCAGAACCCGGACGATGGGGTTAAACTGAACCATTTAGGATGAATCCTTGGAGAAACAGCTCTTTTGAAGTGCAGTTCACCCAGCGGTTAGTTCACTCTCCAGAGTAACAACTTGTTGCCGCCCGTCGCACCCCGGGCTGCAGTCCCGACCGCCCCCTCCGTCGTGGTTCCTCTTGGCCGTCATGTTTGTAGTTCTTCATTCCGACCTCCCCAATGGACCTACCCCGTTGTGGTTCCTCTCGGTCTCCATGGTTGTAGTTGTCATGTTTGTAGTTCTCATACGGATGTGCAAAACTGTACGCGAATGTAAACAACAGGAAAAGTTTTGATGAAGCAATAATATCAGCAAGTGCTAAATAAAAACGTATCCCCTTCAGTATGTATCTGTTGGTTTTGGGTAGTTTATGGATTATAAGGCTAGAACATTTAAAATATGTAGATTGTCCTACTATGCATTCGTTTGAGAACCTATATAATTAGAGCTCGTTTTAAATCTATTTTACGAGGGACTTTATCCGTGAGATGATCAGATAGCCAAACATTTGACATTTTCTAGTTTTATTCTTTTGTTGTACTGCAAAATGTCGCCCCAAGGGGGTGCTATTGCCTATAGGCCTATTGCTACCCAAAACACCTATTTGTATGTTCTTGAGAGTTGTAATTATACATTTATATATATACAATTATAATAACTTGACCAGTCCATGGATTAAAATAAGATGATAAAAATGTTATTGACAATAAGGGGTATTTTTTCAAGGGGAATGTTAAATATGAGCTTGTCGTTTTTCTGTCACCTGTAGGCATCCTATTAATAGGAGTGTATCTTTTGAACCAGATAGCAGTATCCCCATGGCTCCCACCGCTAATATCCATGTCCTTCTCCCTTCCTTAACGCCCTCTACTCTCCCACCCCCCTTCTCCCCCTCACCCCCGTCCTCCCACCATATCCGCCTCCCCCATCTCACCTCCTCATTCCCATCCCAACGTCCCCAGGAATAAGCGACAGAGCATCGGTGTGACTAAAGAATAATCCGGAAGATACTGTTGTGGTTTTCATTGAGAAACCCGTACGGTTGTATGTACAGTAATGGTGAAGGCAGGGCAGGATTATGGATTATGGAGATGATCTCTGCCTGGTCCTTGGCCCTGAAGCGATGTATGGGTCCTAATGGAAACCATTTAAATGCGTTCGTGTTGTGGCTTATCTGTGCTTCTGAGGGGTGTAGTGGAACGGGGAGTGGAGCCTGAATTAAGCAGCCTCTATTTGTGTGTTTATTCATAAAAAACTGTTGGCTTTTAGGAGTAAACCGGGGTAATTGACATCTAAATATTTTTTTAATCTTTCAATGCAGAGAGAGCGTAACCAGATTGGAAAGGAGTGTGTGTGTGTGTGTGTGTGTGTGTGTGTGTGTGTGTGTGTGTGTGTGTGTGTGTGTGTGTGTGTGTGTGTGTGTGTGTGTGTGTGTGTGTGTGTGTGTGTGTGCGCGCACACGCACACGCACACAAACACACAAACACACACATGCCCCATTACACTCACAAACAGACACACACACACACATGCACAAACAGTTGTGCGCACATCTGCACGTGTCGTGTGCACATGTCTTTAATCACATCTATAGAAAGGAGAATGTCAGCATGTGTACGTCGGGATATGTCTACATGATTATGTATCTGAGCGTGATGTGTAGGAGGGTTTCACTGCACACTATTTATGGTTGATATATTTAAGAAGCTGGAGGGATTCATCATTATATACAAGGGAAAGACTGATTCTAAATGAATACCCTTCCGGCCCCCCCCCCCCCCCTCCCCAAGGCAACCTCCTCAGTTAAAAATAGTGTCTTATAATCACGCGATATTTCCAATAAATTCATATTAAAGATCATAAAACAAATCGACTATGTATCGCTTTAGCCTATATTGACCTGTTTGAATATACATTAAAAAAATAATAATTAAATGCTCTTATTTTTGTGGCTCTAACCCTCCACAAAAGTGAAATTGCCAAAGAAAGTATATGAAATTCTAACGATAACTAATTGCTCAATTAACATGAAACCCTTTGTTTTACGGTTAGGGGTTTAGCAAGGGAGTAAGGTTGTCAGTGCCTTGCTCCACTAGGGTTGCAGGAGGCTGTGAGAGAGACAGGCCCAGTGAGAATGCCTTGCTCAAGGGTTCTGGGTTCCTGAGGGTGTGGAGAGTGACCCAGGCCCAGTGAGAGTGCCTTGTTGCGGGGTTGCAGGTGGCTGTGGGTGAGAGAGAGGAACCGAAGCCCAGTGATGGTTACTCGCTGGAGGCTCAAGAGGAACCAGGGAGCCTCGAACTTGACCTCTGAGCAGTTTCCTCAATTACAGCCTGTCCTTTAATATTGAACACTGTGGATGTGTGTGTGGCCTCTGTAACGGGATACACAGAGTTTGAGGTGTGTGTGTGTGTGTGCGTGCTTGTGTGTGTGTGTGTATGTGTGTGTTTCGAGGGGGTGCACTTGAGTGTGTGTGTGTGCTTCTCAGTGTAGTTCAGCCGGGTCACTGTACCACATCAGATAGCCTTATTGACAGCATGTGTGTGTGTGTGTGTGTGTGTGTGTGTGTGTGTGTGTCCGTGTGTGTTTTGGTATGTGTGTCTGTCTATGTGTGTGTTTGCATGTACTTGCATGTATTTATAACCCTTTTTTTACGTGTGCATTTATGTAAGTGAGCTTGCCTTTTGGGGGCGTGCGTGCTTGCGTGCGTGCGTGTGTGTTTGTGTGTATGTGCGTGCGTGCGTTCATGCGTGCGTGCCTGTGTGTGTGTGCGTGTTTGTAAACGTACGTGTGTGTTCGTGAAGGTTACCTGACTCTGCTCCTAGATCTTATCTGTAAGCATCTTTAAAGGCCGACAATTAACTCTGGAGGAAACATTGACCAATTAGGCCTTGCAGTAGGTACTACGCAAGAAAATAATCGGATACACCCCTTCCCTAAGAAGACTGCAGATCTCAGACAGAGATGCACCGTACATCTCATGTAGCATAGCTAGCTACTGAACATGTAGCATACAGGCAGAGTCGACTGAGCCTGATTTACACCCATACCTCAAGCAGTAGCTATTCTACTCCACCCTCAACACACTCAACAAATGAATTAACCCTCTCTTTCTCTTCTTTCACAACATAATTGATGATAAGCATCTTATCCTAGCTATCTTTGTTGTGAACGGTGAATGGGTTAACCTAGTGATTGTAAGTGCTTGGCACTTGGTTCTTTGAACATCCTTACTGTACCAACAGCAATATATTGCTGTTTCTCTTTCTTCTAACAAGTGCTTATTGTAAGTCTCTTTGGATAAAATCCTCTGCTAAATAACCTAAATATAAATGTATATGATAAGGGATGTTATTTCTTCTGCTCGTATTGATGAGCCGGTCAAAAATGTCCGTAGTCCCACTGTAACTTTTACAGAAGGAGCTTTTTTCTACTGTAGTCGGATGGATCAGATGATCCTCTTGTTCCTTTGGCCCAGCAAGATAATGGAACCAAATCCGAACCAGTGACAGTAGTTTGTTCTGCTCTGTGCACCACAGTGATTCACATTGTGAGTCAAGTTAAAACCGGATTCAAGTCCGGTCGTATTCATCCAGGTGGTCCCCATCCAGGGCATTTGGAATCGGGACGTGTGTGCGTGTGCGTCTTGTTATAGCCAACGTGTGTGTATCCATATATGAATGGAGATATTGAAAAGATTCCTCTCGGGGTGTAATCGGATCCTCATGCGAGCGTCGGTATCTTGTCTCACGTTCCTCGAGAGCAGACTGGATGCTCGACTGCCTCGGTATCCCGGAGTAAACCAATACTTGACCTGCTACAAACGCCGGCCCCGCCATCATCCCATCTGATCATCAAAGTCACAACTCTTCGTTGATTTGGCACCGCAGTGTTGGAATGAGCTCCCTGCCGATGTCAGGACCGCAGCGTCGCTCACCAGGCTCCGCAAAAGACTCAAGACTCACTTATTCGGAGTTCACCTAGACTTTGCATAGCCTCCCCCCACCCCCTCACATCCCTCTTACACACTTATAGTATGTTGTATGTCCTGGCAACTTAAAAATAGTACTTAGCATTGTGTCGTCTCTTATCCTAGCTATCTTTGTTGCATACAGGGAATGGGTTAACCTAGCGATTGTAAGTGCTTGGCAGTTGTTTCTATGACCATCCTTACGGTACTGACAGTGATATATTGTTGTTCCTCCTCCTTCTGACAAATCGACTTATTGTAAGTCACTTTGGGTTAAAGTGTCTGCAAAATGCCCTATATGTAAATGTGAATGTAGATCTCAGACCCGGCAGGATATTCATACCTTGGTTTCTGCCCACCAGTTGGCGGGGCTAAAAATGGTTCAGGGCTGAATATTTAATAAAGGACTTAATTGAATCTCGCCGTTTCAACAGTTGGGTTGAAACGGGGCAGAGGGAAAAGAAAAGATGGATGGCGGTACCAATGGTGTAAATGAAAATTTGATTTCTCTGTGTGTGAATTGATCATGGCAGAAATGCTTCTATAAAAGTTTTGTTCCATCCATCAGTACCGGGCTGGGGGGGGGGGGGGCATGGGGGGAATGAGAAAGGAGGGCAAACAGGCCGTGATACGTGGGTCTTGTAGTTTAATGCTGTTACTTTGCTCTGGGCGCCAGTCAGTGAAGCATGGAATATTTAGTTTATTGAACTCGGTTCATTGAGATGATGTGAATTAGGACGCCTGTTCGCCTGGCTAATTGATTCTCAAAAGACATAACAAGCACGTAAACGCAACAAAACACAACGAAACCAATCACAGCGCAACAAAAACCAAAGACAATGCAAAGACTCCTAACCCCTGACAGAAGGCAGGACGACCCACCAGTAGCACCAGTACCCTAATCTGGGCCTGTCCAAGTGGGACTTATCCCACACCGCCCCCCCCCCCCCCCCCCCCAACAACAAAAAAAACACAAAGAGCAGTCAGTCAGCCAGTCAGTCAGCCAGCCCCCATGCCGCTGTGTATGCCCTTTTCTACACGTCAGCTTTCAGCCCTGAGGCCGGGGCACAGATGGAGTCAGCCGGTAAGCCTGTCAGCAGAAAGCCATTGAAGTCAAGCGCGGACTAACGGCTAATGAGCCAACCAGTCATTCAGCCGACCGTCCAGAGAGCATAAGCCCAGATAAGCTCACCCTGAGCCGGGGGGGGGGGGGGGGGGGGGGGGGAGTCCCTGCGTGGGAGCACCCCCGGCGCGTTGGTTGTTGTTCTGCTCCCCCTCACCTCACTGCCCCCCCCCCTGACACCCAACGGGACCCACGCCGCTTTTGTTTCAGCCGTGTGTCGCTGTGTGCAGGCTGGGGTCCGGCTGAGCGTGACTGGGTGACTGGATGACTGAGCGGAGCCGGTTGCGAGTGAAGCGTGAGTGAGAGAGTGAGTGGGCTTGTTTTGTTTTGTCCCGAGCGTGGATGGACTACTGGCGTTCCGGGGAGGTCGTGGGCTGTCTGTAGATCGACCGCGTGTCAGTGCTGTGTTCAACGCCTCCGCCACCACCACCTCCACCACCTCCTCCACCACCGCCACCACCTCCACCTCCTCCACCACCTCCACCGCCTCCTCCACCTCCACCACCACCGGCGCCACCGAACCGACTGGCCCTGTGGATCACGCGTTGGCTGTCACTCAGGAGTTGCCATGGCGCTGCGGAGAAGCCCCTCCTACACGTTTATAGGTGAGTCGGGGCAGTAGCATTTGGGGGGCCCGGGGGTAACGGACCGGGGTAAGGGACCGGGGGGCTTTTGTTCCACCTGTCCGACCCGTCCTTCGCATATCTTCACCGGACAAAAGCACGCTACCTTAGACCGGGCCCTTCATTGTCCCTCTTTTCTCCCCTGTGTGCGCGTTTGTGTGTGTGTGCGTGTGTGTGTGTTTGTGTGTGTGTGTGTGTTTGTGCGTCTATGTTTGCGTGTGTGTGTGTGTGTATGTGTGTGCGTGTAATAGTTTCGTCTGCATCCATATGTTAAGCTATGAGTTTCTAAAGTTTAGATGGGGTCCGTTCTGTCTATGTGAGTGTGACACAAATGACACAACTCTGGAGTCCTTCGCATATCTTCACCGGACAAAAGCACGCTACCTTAGACCGGGCCCTTCATTGTCCCTCTTTTCTCCCCTGTGTGTGTGTGTGTGTGTGTGTGTGTGTGTGTGTGTGTGTGTGTGTGTGTGTGTGTGTGTGTGTGCATGTGTGTGTGTGTGCGCTCAGCCATGTTTGTGTCGACAAGCCGCGTGGGGCTGAGTGTCAACAGGCTGGGGGTTGTTTGGGGGGTTGGGGGTGGGCCTGGGGGGGCCTGGGGGGGCGGGGGGGGCCGCAGCCCTTTCACAGCGAGGGTATACGGTTGCACTCTGTCCCGGTGGCACAGACGTTCCATTATGGATTGAGACCCTCTGCGACGGTGACACAGGGCCCGCGGAGAGCTGCTTCCCCTGCTACATATGTTCAGGCGTAGCTTGACGTAGCTGCGCTACAGCATTAGAAACGCCATTGGCGTTAGCGGTCGATTTTTGGGGGTTTAGCTAGCGTTAGCATTGTTTTCGTTTGTTAGCGTTAAATTTTCGTGTCTGACTCAATTTGCCTGTTGATTGGTGCCAGCGCTTTTTGGGGATTTTCCAGCAATTTTCCAGCAATAGCACTAGCGTTGATTTGATTATCTAGCATTAGCCTTAGCATGGTCTGGCCGGCTGCCATGCGTCTCATAAGTCAAATGTGTTTTGGAGCCACATGGCCCCCAGGTAATCCGAAGAGGCTTACACATGGATGTCTCTGGTCTTTTCCTCTTAGTGAGCAACAAGAAGGGGCTTAGTGGACGGGGCTATGGTCTGGGAGGTGTTTAAAGGGGCAGGAGAGCCTAAGGGCTAGTTACCACTAGGTCCATAATGGATTGAGACCCTCTGGGTTCAATCCCAGATGTCGGCACTGGAATCCTCACAGATCCTTGAGCAAGACGCCTCACCCATCTACCTGCTCATTAAGCATGTTTACACACAGTATAAACCCTCTGAAGGTGTTTGCCTGACACAGACCCAACAAACATGAAGAAATGTCCCTAAACACTAAGCCACACAAAGACACAAACATGGCTGATCGCACACACGCGCTCACCCGCGCACTCACACAAACACGCACACTCACAGAGACCGAACGAGCCCTATCTAAACTTCAGTGTTTGTGGGTCAGTGGGCCAGTCCCGTTGAAATCGCTTCCCCTGTTTTTTTTGCGGGGGTCCATGTCGAATCCGACCCACATGGAGTCAGAGACAGGCACCTTCAGGCGCTCTGGACCGAAGCCCCCGCTCCATGACTCCATAGCGAAGAGAACCGTGGAAGAACTTGCTCCGGTTCTCCCCTCCCCCCCCCCCCCCCCCGAATCATATTCAACTGGCTCCCTGTCAGCAGCCGGCCCCCGCAGCCCCTCCCTCCATGGGGGCCCCTCTAGCTGGGGGGCTGACACGCTGGCACGCCCGCGGGCCCCCCGGGGGGCCACGCGCGGCGTCTGTCCACTGTTGTTGTTTTGGTTTCACTGTTGGATTACGAGTCGGCGTTGGCATCGACGTCACGATCGCGTCGACGTCCGTGACTGTGTTTATTCACACCTTCTGTCGGTTTCATATCTGGGAGCAAGAAGATCGGTACAGTACTCGGTACAGTACTTGGGCAGTACTCTCTGCAGTACTCGGCGCAGTGCTCAGTACAGGTTCGGGGGGGGGGGCGGCATGTGGCTCAGGAGGTAGAGCGGGTCGGCTGGTAACCTGAAGGTTGCTAGTTCGATCCCCGGCTCCTCCTAGCTGAGTGTCGAGGGGTTCCTGAGCAAGACTTACCCCTAACTGCTCCAGTCCCGACGAGTTGGCATGGCTGACTCCGTCGACTGTATGTGAATGTGTGCATGAATGGGGGAATGTATGGCAATATTGTTAAGCGCTTCGAGTGGCCACTGGTTAGAAAAGCACTATATAAATGCAGTCCATTAACAATTACCCATTACACTCCTTAATGCAGTGCTCTGTACACTACAGAAGGAACGCCACCTCATTTTCCTAATGGCTGCGGCCGCCTCTACACTCTCAGTGGCTGCTCTCTGCCATTGTACTGTTGCATAAAGTCATTTAAGATGTTTACGAAGTTCGTAAACATCTTAATTGTATGCGGCCACTCAGCGGATCCCTTTTCTCCTAAGCGTCTGATGGTACTGGGAGTGCACACATTCCTAGCACGTATTGAACGACTAACACCCTTGCAGTGTGAAGGCCATGCTCCACCAGTTTGAGCCGGACAGCTCCATCTCATTGACTATATATAGAAGTCACAAGTCGGTCCCCTCTACGTGCTGAAACACGTCCTCTGCAGTCACAGGCACAACCTCGGAGGGAAGGCATCAAGCCTAAACAGTGGTTCATTGGTACAACCTTGGTGTTGAGGATCCTAGCCAGCCAATCACAGTGGTTCATTGGTCCAACCTAGGTGTTGAAGATCCTAGCTAGCCAATCACAGTGGTTCATTGGTCCAACCTTGGTGTTGTGGATCCTAGCCAGCCAATCACAGTGGTTCATTGGTCCAACCTTCGTGTTGAGGATCCTAGCCAGCCAATCACAGTGGTTCATTGGTCCAACCTTGGTGTTGAGGATCCTAGCCAGCCAATCACAGTGGTTCATTGGTCCAACCTTGGTGTTGAGGATCCTAGCCAGCCAATCGGAGTGGTTCATTGGTCCAACCTTGGTGTTGAGGATCCTAGCCAGCCAATCACAGTGGTTCATTGGTCCAACCTTGGTGTTGAGGATCCTAGCTAGCTTATCACAGCGCAAAGAAATAACATCTTCTGGCACTGATTTAACCAAACACTCCTGCTACATGGATAAACCTCAGTTTATGGATAAACTAGCCGTTTACTTGGGTAAGCTTACCGCAAAGTCGTGTTTGTGGTAATCACAGCAGGTGAGGCGAGGGAGAGCAGATATGTGACAGCCCTGTTCCCATGTCTGAGTGACCTTTCTTACCGGCTGATAACCACCCAGAGGACCACAGAATCCCAGGCTCTCTAAATGTCAGCTGCTCCTCCATCAGAGAATACTGATAAGGTTTCGGTTTGTGAATTTGGGCCCTCGAAGGCCATCTGTGCGATCGATGATGTCACGCTGTCGGGAAAACCCCGGGAAAAAGGTCAGTGCGCGCGTGGGTGGGGTTCGGGTTCAGGGCGGAGTCCCTAGTTTCCAGTCTGCCCCCCCCCCCCCCACACACACACACACACGCACACACTTCAAACAACGCTGTGGTCGTTAATTCTATTTCTTCTTCGAATCAATCGTCTTTTTTCTAAATGGAGTCAAACGCCAACCCGTCCTACCTTTTAGCTCCCCCCTCCCCTCACAGTGTCAGATATTCAGTTCAAAGAGACGTTCTAGAGAGAGAGAGAGAGAGAGAGAGAGAGAGAGAGAGAGAGAGAGGGGGAAGAGAGAGAGAGAGAGAGAGAGAGAGAGAGACAGAGAGACAGAGAGAGAGAGCGCTGTCCGTGGTGCTGAAATAAGACCACAGCACAAAGGCCTGCTGGGTTACTATGGCTACAGCTGTCTGTATCCTTAAAATAACTATTCTTTCTCTCACTCACTCACTCACTGGCTCACTCACTCACTCTCGCTTTCTCTCTCTCTCACCCCCCACTGACTACATTATGAAAGGAAAAAACCCTGACAGCATTGCGGTGATGTGTTGAAATGATTGACAGGCGGCTGCACCTATAGGACTTCCGGAGAACTACTGCCACACAAATCCACACACACACGCACAACCGCACACACACACACACACATTCCCTCACACACACTCACTAACTCAGTGCTACCTCGCAGTGCTCCACTCGAAGCGAAGGTTATGCTCGGACGTGGGTGAGCTTCGTTATAAACAGTATTTGCATCGCAACACTTCAAACTAGTTTACCGTTGAGCCAGGCAGAGGCTACTCTGTGACTGAGGAGGAAACATAGGCCACTGCCGGACAGTTGTGTTGGGAACCGTGCTAGCGTCGGGGTTCGGTACCGTGGTTCCCTCCCGGTTCCCCGTCAGTACACACACGTTCTGTTATTTTGAAGCTCTTGTCCACTCTCACCCCTCTCGTTAAACCTTGCCACTAGTTACTACTTCATGGCTCCGAACATCCTTACTGTACCGACAGCGATATAGTATTTATTTTTCTTCTGACGAATGTACTGATTGTAAGTCGCTTTGGATAAAGGCGACTTTTTTTAAGGGCAATGCCCTTAAGGTGAATGTACATGTAAATGGTTTGGTTCTGTTATTTTGAACCTCTTGTCAACCATTTGCCAAACCTTGCCGCTATTTACTACTTTGTGGATCAGTAGCAGACACCTCTGTCCTAAGTGCATACTTATTTTAGCAAACACAATTAAAGGTGCTCAAGATAATTTATAAGTTAGCCATTAGTGAGTTAACATCGCACCGATGGATCAATCTCCAGTGGACTGTGTCTGTCTCTGTATCAGCCAAACTGGATTTGAGACAGCTCCCTGCTCATTTCTGACCAATCAGGTATTTGGCTTCAAAATGTCTCTCCCGTCCGCTCTCTCTATTGACAACTTTTGAATCTCACCTAAATCACCTTTAACTCAGATACACACACATACAGCCCCATTAGCTCATATACATCACCTTTACCTCACCTGCATCACCTTTAACTCACATCCAGCCCCTTTAACTCACATACAGCACCTTTAACTCACCTATGTCCCCTTTACCTCACCCACATCACCTTTAACTCACCTACAGCACCTTTAACTCACCTACGTCCCCTTTAAGTCACATACATCCCCTTTAACATAATACGTCACCTTTACCTCACCTACATCACCTTTACCTCACCTACATCACCTTTAACTCACCTACGTCCCCTTTAAGTCACATACATCACCTTTAACATAATACGTCACCTTTAACACACCTACATCACCTTTACCTCACCTACATCACCTTTAACTCACCTACGTCCCCTTTAAGTCACATACATCACCTTTAACATAATACGTCACCTTTAACTCACCTACATCACCTTTAACTCACCTACAGCACCTTTAACTTACATACATCACCTTTAACTCACCTACAGCACCTTTAACTCACATACATCACCTTTAACATAATACGTCCCGAGGTGTGCTTTAATGGTCCACCCCCCCCCCCCCCTTTGGTCCTCCAGAGCCATGGACCGGTGGTGTGGTCACCGGTGGCGTTAGCGGTAGCGGCGGCGGCGGTGGCAGGGGGAGCTACGCCCGGGTCGCCACGGCGTTCAGCGAGTCCTCCTCCATTCACAGCATCGACACCTTCCTCCACCCGGCAGGGGCGCCGTCCCCCCCGGGGCCCGCACGGACCCCCCGCCAAAGGGGACGGGGGCCCCCCGAAGACCTCTGGAGGGAGGAGGAAGAGGAGGAGGAGGAGGAGGAGGAGGAGGAGGAGGAGGAGAAGGAGGAGGAAAGCTGCATAAAGGAGGAAACGGTGAGGGACTCACTAGAGTGTGTGTGTGTGTGTGTGTGTGTGTGTGTGTGTGTGTGTGTGTGTGTGTGTGTGTGTGTGTGTGTGTGTGTGTGTGTGTGTGTGTGTGTGTGTGTGTGTGTGTGTGTGTGTGTGTGTGTGTGTGTTTGGTACATGGGTGACTAACCATTTGTTAGAAAATGTGTCATGTGAAGACTATTTGTGAGTGTAAGTGTGTGTGTGTCGGCGCACACCACAAGTCAACATGTGTGTGTGTTCTGAGTATGTCTGATATTGATTCACTATTAATGCAAACCAATTCCACTTAACTACCATATAGGTAACCCCCCCCCCCCCCCTTTAATATTGTTGTTTGGGGGCAGGGAGGGGGGGGGGGGTCCTATCAACTATATTAGGACCCCTATCCCCTTAAAATAACAAATTCATCAAATAATCGCTCAATTCAAAAACAGTTTGACATGGCGTCGTAAATAACCGTTACGTCATCACCCACGAAGAGTGGATCGATCGGAACATACGAAGAAGAACACTCGCGCCCGCGCTCTCAGGGCGCGTGCCAGAATGTGGGCAGAGGTAGGCAGGCGCGAGAGAGGGAGGGAGGGAGGGAGGGAGGGCAGTAGTGGATCACGTGGTTTCATCAAGTATATCACCGAGCGGGATGCGGGAGCGAGGGGCCACACGGATTACAGCCGCTACTATGAGCAGGAGACCTGGGAAGGACGGCCGGAGGAGACCCAGGCTGGCTCCAGGATGCTGACGTTAACCGCTCCTACAGTCCCCGCTTCCGGTTTTATGAAACGCAACTTTTTATCGCGGTATTATCCGATTCTTTAAGGAGAAACAAATAATTATGCCGAACTCTCCGAACGACGACAAAATCCCCGTGAGTAGACCTTCGTGTGTCTAGTGTCCTTATTGCCTTGCTTGTTCAAATGGGTTTATAAATTCTAAATAGACGATATTCCCGATTAAAAAACAACAACAACATCAAAGTAACTAGATTCGTTATGTAACGCGAACAACGCACTGAGTTAAAAAGTATACATCTATAGTTTCTGGTGATAGTTCTGCCGCGCGGTCATCAACAGTGTCCCACTGCGACCCGCACAGGTGTTGAAAGGCTGCGGAGCCACCACGCGCACCCGCGTTGGTCACGCGCCAGTCCTCCGCGCGCCTCACGCACCTGTCCTCTACGAGCGCCAGTCCACCACACTCGCCGGGTCCTCTGCGCAAAAGAGGCACTAGTCCACCAGGCATGCGGAGCACCAGTCCACCACACGCGCCACACGCACCTGTCCTCCACATGCGCCACACGCACCTGTCCTCTGCACAAGCCAGTCCTCCGCGCGTCACACGCACGTCACACGCACCAGTCCTCCACGCGCACCAGTCCACCACACGCACCAGTCCTCTCCACTCACCAGTCCTCTCCACTCACCAGTCCTCCACGTACGCCAGTCCTCCACACGCAATAGTCCTCAACACGCACCCGTCCTCCGCGTGTCACACGCACCAGTTCCTCTACACGCGCCAGTCCTCCACACGTACCAGTCCTCCACACGCCCCAGTCCTCCATACACCCAGTCCTCCACACGCACCATCGCACCACACGCTCCACTATAATCACCAGTCCGCTCCAAACGCGCCAGTCCACTATAATCACCAGTCCGCTCCACGCGCCAGTGCATCCGCACGCACCGAGAGATCCGGGAGCGCTCGAGGGACGAATCAAGGACGTTGCCAGTGGCGGTTCTAGGCACATTTTACTAGGGGGGCCAAGGAGGGGCCAGTGTTTAACCAGAGGGGCACAAAAAAAGGCAACAATTTATGTTTAAAGATTATAAACCTTATTTAACTTTAAAATCATCAAACATTTAATTTGTATAAGTGTTTATAACTTTACCAGTCTATATTTTTCTGTCAAACTATCTTGAATTGATGGAGCTTATGCCCTAAATCATCAAAATCATGTAAACATTTGTTTTGTACAAGCATGCAAGACAGGCAGGGACATAACAAATGAAAAATAAAAAATACAGTACAGGGTACAAATACAGTGTGTCAATGTGAAAAAATAACTCCAGGGTACAACGAAGTGCAAAACAATGTGCCATTTCCTATTTATTTGATCAGTTTCTGTGTGGAGAAACTGTTCCCAAGAGGCTGAACTTACAGGAAGGGTCACAG
>NC_079415.1:4496340-4508840 GCF_026213295.1 Gadus chalcogrammus | reverse complement strand
CCCTTAGTGCTCCACCCCCCTCCCACCCCTCTTAAGCACTTATTGGATGTTGAACGGCCTGGCACTATTACAAAATAATACTTAGAATGGTGTAGCATCTTAAATCCTATCTTCGTTGTATAAAGGGAATGGGTTAACCTAGCGAGTGTTAGTGCTTGGCACTTGTTTTTATGAACATCCTTACTGTGCCGACAGCGGTATCTTGTTTCTCTTTCTTCTGACAAATGTACTTTTTGTAAGTCGCTTTGCCCTGAATGTAAATGTAAATGTTAAAGGTCCCATGACACGCCACCAGGTGTGAGTGTGATTAGCCATTACAAGCCGTCTTGAAAATGCGCAGCTTCTGACATCACAGATGGGCGTGTCCACCTAGATGTACGCTGGATAGATCAGTCTACCAACCCTCCCAGTGGCCCGTGGCAAACGTTGCTCATCTATCCGTCGCGCTTCTAGGTGCACACGCCCATGTGTGATGTCATAAGGGGCACATTTTCATACCGGCTAATCCCCCTCACACCTGGTGGTATAATATGTCCCCTTTATGCTACATAAGAGTGGCCTGATGCCGCCATGTGGGACCTCCGAGTGACGGGGGGGGCCGGTGTCTGTGCTCTCCTCCCCAGGTGAAGAGCCACGGGCCGGGCTTCACCCGTCTCCACGCCCCCTGGCACGTCCTCAGCCGGGAAGCGGAGTTCCTCAAGATCAAAGTGCCCACCAAGAAGGTAGGTGGAAGGGGTGTGGTGGGGGGGGGGGGGGGGGTTGGCTGAGCGTCTGTAAGAACACTGATTAGGATCGGGAGGAGCGCCAATACAATCAGCAGAGTTTGTTGTATCCTGCGAGCTCTGTGTTTGGCCCAATCCCATTTCTACCCCTTACCCCTTCCCCTTACCCCTCCCCCCTTCCCCTTCCCCCTTCAAAACAAGGGGGAGGGGTAAAGGGAAAGGGTAAGGGTTAGAAATGGGATTGGGCCTCACAATCCCATTTCTACCCCTTACCCCTTCCCCTTACCCCTTCAAAACAAGGGGGAGGGGTAAGGGGAAGGGGTAACACAGGGATTCCACCGGACGTGTGACGGCAACGTTACGGCTGCGGCACGTCTTGGCCGCGACTTTGCCCTGCTTGCATTTCCACCGGGCGCGTTACGGCAGCGCAACGCTGCCTTGCGAGCCAGCCGTATTCACGCGAGATCACGAGATCCCGCGATAATCCTAAACCTAATGTAGGCCTACTCACCTTCCACTCCCAAAACTACTGCAATTAAATGCCAGGCTTTGTCCTTTCTGACATTGTTCTTATAAAAAGGATGATTTGAGACCCTTTGATTGATTGACTGCTGACCTGGTGCCACCGGTCATGACGTAATAATGTTGGTGTTTTATTTATTGTGTTTTATTTTGAAAATTGAGCGGAATGCTCTATGGCTTTTACTTTTTCACTTCCTGCCCTGATCGATCTGCTCTGTTGAAATTGACGCGGTTCAGCAGCGGCTGGCGGCAAAAATAGGAATGCTCTAGAATGATAGTGCTGCGGCGCGGCACGCCGCTCCTGGGACGCTGCTGAGACGTTCCGCAGCCGCGCCCGGTGGAAATGGTCTCATTGATTAGAGTGGAACCTATCTGCTGCGGTGACCGCGGCCAAGACGTGCCGCTGCCGTAACGTTGCCGTAACGCGTCCGGTGGAATCAGGCCGTAAGGGGTAGAAATGGGATGGTTGGATTCATTGGGTTCTCCTGTACAGAGAGACTAGTGTGTAGAAGGTGAATGCTCTGACATCGTGGGCTGTCCATACTGCTGTACACCCCGTCGTACCACTTTCCGTCTTTAAATGTCTTGATAGATCTTTAAAGATGTATTCGAAAAAAGGTGTTATTTGACAGTTAGATCTAAGAAAAACACGCACTTATTTAGAACTCATCATTCATATTTAGAACTGATACTACATATTTAGAACTGATTATTCATAGTTAGAACTCACCATTCATATTTAGAATGATGCTTCATATTTAGAACTCATAATTCATACTCAGAAGTGATAATTCTGATTTTCTACTGATGCTTCATATTAAGAACGGACATTTAGTTTCATATATCCGTTCTTTTATACTTCATTGAACTCATGAGTCCCAGATCTCTCTGGTTCTGTCCATGGCTCAAGGTGTTCCTGCAGCGTTCTCCTCTGGTTCTGTCCTCGGCTGAAGTTGTTCCAGCAGCGTTCTCCTCTGGCTCCGTCCTCGGCTGAGGCTGTGCTTGTGTTCCCCCAGAGCTACGACCTGAAGGAGGAGAGCGGTCTGAGCGCCAGCATGTCGGCGCTGTGGGCCCGTCTGAACCAGCCCTTCCAGCCCAAGGTGCCCCTGCAGCAGAGAGGGCGCACCAAGCTGCTGTCCCACACCTTCACCCGGGACAAGTTGCACCTGTAAGCCCCCCCTCCCGCTGCACCGGGTGTTGTGGGGGTTCGACCTCGTGGTCGCTGGGCTCTGGGTACCTGGTACCCCCTGGTACCCCCTGGTACCCCCTAGTACCCCCTGGGTACCTGGAGGCATCCTCGAGCAATATGCCCCTATCCGTAACCCCTGACCCTTTAACCTTAACCCTTAACCCAACCCCTGACCCTAACCCTTAACCCAACCCCTGACCCTAACCCCTAAGTCCTACCCCCTTTACCTTAACGCCTTACCCTAACCCCTGACCCTTAACCCCTAACCCCTGACCCCTAACCCAAACCCTGCCCTCTAACCCAAACACCTACCCCCTTTACCTTAACCACTGACCCTAATCCCTAACCCAAACCCCAACCCCCTTTACCTTAACCCCTTACCCTAACCCCTGACCCTTAACCCCTGACCCCTATCCCATTGCCCCTATCCCTGCTCAGTCTGACTGCCGCCCCCACCTACATCATACATACCACCGAAAATAATAAATAAAGAAGCATAATAAAGCATTTCAAAGTGGGATTGCAGAGGAAATGAATGTTCTTGAACGGGGGTTCGTTTAAAGCCGATAAAACATAACGACGCCCTGATGGCAACTGCTATATCACCTGCAAGAACCTGTCTGGAAGAAGCAGGGTGCTGCTTTACCGAGGATTTGTTGGCTGCAAAGAGCCTCTTATTTTCACACAGACGGTCTCAGAACAGACTGGAACCGCGCAGCAATATGTGTTTGACAGGGTGGCTGTGAAACCAGCACATGAAATAAACAGGATCTCACAGGTGAACAGCATGGCTCCTCCTCTGACCAGTGTGTTTGTGTTCACCAGGTACGACATCAAGTCCAAAGACACGTTCTTCGACAACGCAACGAGAGGTCGCATCGTAAGTCGTTTCCAGTTCAGAGAAGGACGGTTTCACCTGTCTCTCTTTCTAATCAGTAGACGTGTCAATGTTTTCCCTCCTCATGTCAGTGAATAAACGTATTATAAACAGTATACACATCTAAAGTATATTGCAGTCGACACTTTCCAACATTTTATATACAAATTGATGCGTCTGCTTTCCGAATTCCGTTGTCAGCCTTTACAGACGATGCGTCTCCGTTTGTTGAACTAACTTAAGCGTTTGGTTTTTCTCCGAGGTGTACGAGATCCTGAGACGCACGGCTTGCGCACGGACCTGCCACACCATGGGTAAGTTCACCCTTTGTCTCATTTACATTAAGGGCATTAAGCAGACGCTTTCATCCAACGCGACTTACGAGGGTTCACACACACATTCACACGCCGACGGCGGAGTCGACCACGCAGGGCGACAGCCAGCTCGACCGGGAGCAGTCAGGGTGAGGTTGTCTTGCTCAGGGACTCCTCGACACTCCGGGGAGCCGGGGATTGAACAAGTCACCCCTTCCGGATACAAGTCAACCCGCTCTACCTCCTGAGCTAAGCCGAACCATCTGTTTGTGTGTGTGTGTGTGTGTGTGTGTGTGTGTGTGTGTGTGTGTGTGTGTGTGTGTGTGTGTGTGTGTGTGTGTGTGTGTGTGTGTGTGTGTGTGTGTGTGTGTGTGTGTGTGTGTGTGTGTGTGTGTGTAGGTGTGTGTGTTTGCGTAAGCAAAGTTCACATGGGCTGCCTCTATCATATTACGGTTCTGTCACCACAACCTGAGAAGGGAAATTGCACAAAGACCACTTTTGAAACACACGTGGCCGTGCGGTCGGTGATGAGCTAATATCCTGTACTCAGCCTGCGACCCGTACAGGGGATCCGGTCCTGGTTTTACCAGACTGAAGTAATTGTGTAGTCAAGACATATTCATAAATTCATGTGAGTCATATGTCGGCGTCCTGCGCTGTCATCAGACAGCATCTGATGGATGAGAATTAGCGGCTTGTGCAAAGAGTGTTGAAAAGAGAGAGCAGATAGTGATATATTCCATGACAGGCGGGTGAGTGTGTATGTGTGTGTGTGTGTCTGCGTGTGTGTTCGTTTGAGTGTGTATGTGTGTGTATGTGTGTGTGTGCGTGTGCGTGTGCGTGTGTGTGTGTGTGTGTGTGTGTGTGTGTGTGTGTGTGTGTGTGTGTGTGTGACTGCGTGTGTGTGTGGGGGTATGTTTGTTTTTAGACTCAGGCTGGCTGGCTGAGCGCCTCTCTCTCTCTCTCTACTCATAGTTCCATACTGTCTTCTATACACTTTCACTCTCACCTCCTACAAGCTCTTGTAGGAGGTAAGCGGTACCTTGCTCAAGGGCAGCCGGGCAGAAGTAGCACGGTGTGGAAACTCGCTAGCAGGTTGATAATCATGTTATTTTTTTTTCCCAAGTTTGTTTCTTTTTAGAAATGTTTGTCTTGCAATGAATTTTTGAGATACATATTTGCACTGTGTGATTGAAGCATTGAAAATTTGGCTGGAGATCAGCGGCAGATGCTCTCTGTGTTTGTGGACGCATTTCCACAACGTGCTTGTGGATTTTGGGTTCGTTTGATGTCCAGCTGCTCTCTCCTCTGGTCTCCTCCTCTTCCTCATCCTGACCCTAATCATCCTCCTCATCATCGTCCCTTTCGTCCTCGTCTTCCTCTTCCTTCTCCCCATCGTCATCATCCCCACCGTCTTCACTTTCATCATCCTCATCACCTTGTTCCTCATCATCATTATCCTTATCCTCATCAACATCCTCATCTCCATCATCTTCATCATCATTGTCGTCCTCGCCGTCGTCATCCTGCTCATCATCATACCCATCCTCCTCCTGTTCACCCTCACCATCATTATCCTCATTATCATCATCCTCATCACCTCATCTTCATCATCCTCATCACCTCCCCGTCCTCATCAACCTCATCCTCATCAACCTCCTCCTCCTCTTCCTCCTCTTCCTCCTCTTCCTCGCCCACCAGATGTCTGTTGGCTGAGCCGACCCCACCGAGGTCCTCCTGGCTCCCAGCTAAGAATAGCCAGAGGGGGGCGTTGCGCCGGGGGGGGGGGGGGGGAGGAGGAATCTATCCATTTAGCCTCCTTCCCCTTTGTGAGGGCCCTCTCTAATTATATTAATTTGTCATCCACATCCTCTGCGCCTCCTGCTGAGCCCTTGCTCCTCCACCTCTTTTGTTCGTCAGCCTCAAGCCGGCTCCTATTCTCTTATTTCCTCCATTCGCCTCCTTTCTCCTCTCCTCGCTCCTCTCTTTTTTTTTCTGTTCTGGTTTGTTCTCTCCTCTCTCCTCTCCTCGTCCTCGTCCTTTTTCTCCTTACATCGACCTCGCCCCCCATTTCTCTCTCCTCCTCTCCTCTCTTCCCTCTTCTCTTCTCCTCTTTATTCCTCTCCTCTAGTCTCTCCTCTTTCACCCTCTCTCCTCTCCTCTAATCTCTCCTCCTCTCCTCTTCTCTTCTCTCCTCCTCTCCTCCTCTCTTCTCTTCTCCTCTTTCATCCTCTCTCCTCTCCTCTAATCTCTCCTCCTCTCCTCTTCTCTTCTCTCCTCCTCTCCTCCTCTCTTCTCTTCTCCTCTTTCATCCTCTCTCCTCTCCTCCTCTCCTCTCTCCCCTTTCCTAATCTCGCCTCTCTCTCCATTTTCCAACAAGTGGGTCATGCTTCCTGGGTCAGAGACAGATGGGAGTGTCATCGTCCCTTATGAAGGAACATGTATGTGGGCTTGTGTGTGTGTGTGTGTGTGTGTGTGTGTGTGTGTGTGTGTGTGTGTGTGTGTGTGTGTGTGTGTGTGTGTGTGTGTGTGTGTGTGTGTGTGTGTGTGTGTGTGTGTGTGTGTGCGCGTGCGTGTGCGCGTGCGTGTGTGTGATGAGAAACAGGATCCAATAACATCCCAGGTTCACAGGCTCCTCCGAGGCACCGTTAATTAATTGATTACTCCAAATTAAAAGCGTCGGTGCCATTATAGGTGATGTGGCCTGACACGCAATCTGCCCTGAAATTGAAAGGTCAGGTCATGAGTCCTCTAGGAAAACGGTTATAGAAAGAAACGGTTGGCCCCCATCCGACACAAAAAATAACTGGTTGATTGATATATAGTTTGGCCATTAGACTGATTCACATTCATTTATTGTATCTACCTGTTAAATATATATATCAACTGTATCTAAATGTTAATATACATACACTGTATCTGCTTGTTAATTATACATCTCCTTTTTCTACACGTTAAATATACATCCACTCCATCTAAATGTTAATACGCATCTACATGTTACCTGTCCATACATGTTCTGCATCGACATTTTACCAGTCCATACATGTACTGCATCTGCATGTTAACTGTACATACATCTAGGGTAGCTCCATGTTAGATCTACTCTATCTACATGCTATCTGTACATCCATCTAGGTTAGCTACATGTTTATATACATCTACTGTATCTATCTATGTTAACTACATACATCTAGTGTAGCTTTGTGTCTAATATACATTTACTCTATCCCTATGTCAACTGTACATAGGTCTAGGGTACATTCATGTCTAATATACATGTCAGAATCCCAGAGAGTTTCCTCTGCTGGCTCGGGTCTCTGCTAAATGAAAAGCACACACACCAGGAGCTCTGCTGGATATCCGGCCTGCTGTCTGTTTTATTTGGTGGACTTGGCATTTAACATTTCTCTTGTTGTTGTGTGTGGGTTTTCTGCTCTGAGTTCCTTCCTCCTCCTCTTCGTCTACCTCCTCCTCTTCCTCCCACCTCACGCCGGCCATGACTCACAGAGTCCTGACCGGCACGCTGTGGGTTAACCTAATGGAGCGATGATGGATGGGCCAGTGTAGACCGATGGATGGGTGGATGGATTCAATTAAAAGGATTTTGTGATGAGGTTATGGCCCGGAGCGATGCCTTCAGTTATCGATCCTCATCTGAAGCCTTGATTGTTTTTTTTGCTGGAGGGCATCTCTGATGAGCTGAGTGAGAGACTCCATCTCATTATGTACAGCTTTGGGTAAAATAACATTTACTCCTCAATTCTCTTTCGGGGGTGAGCAATAGGCCGAGTCCTGTTTTGAATTTATAAACGAGGTGAAGTAATCCCGCTCATCCATTATCCAGCTGATTTACCTTAAAGGGGACCTATTATGCTTTTTCGACTTTTATGACCTATAAACGTTGTTATAATGATTGATAGTCATGTTTAACCATACTAAAGTGTCAAATAATGACGTACATGCATTTCGACGTATTCCCTGCTGAGAGTCTGGGGTGGCTGTGCAGAGCGCTAAACACTCGGGACAGCGTTTGCGACACTTCTGCCCGCGCGCGCGCTTCAAGGAAGGTAACCAATCACAACAGAGTTGGGTTGGCAGGAGGGGGGCGAGGGGGCGGAGAAGGACGAAACCGAGCGTTGACAGAGAAGGTGTATAGGTCATAAAAGTCGAAAAAGCATAATAGGTCCCCTTTAAGCCCGAGGAAAATGGATAAAGAGAGAAAGAGATTTGATCTGAACACATTTGCGATAACTCATTCAGCGCGGTGCTAATTCAGTTTTGTACATGTATCACACAGGGCAGTCCATGGAACGAAAGCGAAACAGGCAGTTCTAAAGTACCTTTCGGTATATATCATTAAAGCAGTATTCTCCTGCCCCATGCCACCTAGCTGTCTGCCACCCACCCCCTCCTCGGTGAACCTGTGTGCGTTGATTGCTCTGGCACAACAGGTGTGCAGCCTCCCCAAGCCCCAGAGTCTAATCAGGCTGATTGGGGGCCAGGTGAGGCTGCTTCAACCACCATCTCACACACACACACACACACACACACACACACACACACACACACACACACACACACACACACACACACACACACACACACACACACACACACACACACACACACACACACACACACACACACACACACACACACACACACACTCCACAGAAAAGTCTTTGCTTGTCGTCTGATTGGACCCACGATTGACTGAACTCGGAAACTCCGAACACTTTGCTCTGATTTGGGAAAAATTAAATGTAGTCTGATTCGGAATTAAAGTTCCGAAATTCCGGTTTTATCCCAGAGCTCCGACTTAACCTCAGTTAACATGTCAAAGATGGCAGCCTTCCGCGTTACTGGGAATGACATTATAACAAAGTGCTTAGTGATGTTTTCACGCATAATTTGATGCGATACTTTGCAAGAGTATATATTTTTAATTTGTCTCTCTGATCATAACAATAATGTAATTGAACAGCTATTTGATGGATTTAATTAGCCTGGAAGTGTTTTTCTCCCATCTTTTATCATATGTTTCGAACAGTAACGTAAACTGCTGCTGCCTATTTTCTGTATTCAGTAATGAGCTAGAATATGATGAACTTCTTTAGGGCATCCATTCCCCCCCCTTCCCCCATCCAAGTTAACTGGGGGGGGGGGGGGGGTGGAGTATCGGAGATTGGAAGTCGGAATCTCAGGGGTTGAAACTTCTGAGATCTAAGTTTTCTTCTCGAACTAGGTACAAGTCTTACAAAACGGATGACTTGCTTGGATCTAATTATCTTAATGTCTCTTCTGGGCAGCGGTCCATGAAGACGAGATCTCTCTGTAAATGCTAATTGTTTCATGTCGACATTTGGGGCTTTACAAAACTATGCAAAAACAAATCCAAAAAAGCAAGATGTACCTGTTTAATCCCGGAGCAGCTTAAACAGGGCTACACACTGAATCTCGGAAATATTAATAAGTCATCCGGCATTTTATTTTTTTCTTCATTTCCCTTAAATAGCTTTTGGGAAATGAACTTTTAGGGGAAATGAATAAGGTGAGATTTGGGAAATGGACCGAACAGATTAGACTGCACCACATTAATCGCCTCTGGGAAGAGGTTCCGAGCCATGTGACTTCTTTAATCAGGAATACTCTGGTATTAGGATCAAATGGGATTTCAGTTTGACATGTCTTCTCTCTCTTTCTTTCTCTCTCTCTCTCTCTCTCTCTCTCTATCTCTTTCTGTCTGTCTGTCTGTCTGTCTGTCTGTCTGTCTGTCTGTCTGTCTGTCTGTCTGTCTGTCTGTCTGTCTGTCTGTCTGTCTGTCTGTCTGTCTGTCTGTCTGTCTGTCTGTCTGTCTGTCTGTCTGTCTGTCTGTCTGTCTGTCTGTCTGTCTGTCTGTCTGTGTGTGTGTGTGTGTGTGTGTGTGTGTGTGTGTGTGTGTGTGTGTGTGTGTGTGTGTGTGTGTGTGTCTGTCTCTTTCTCTCTCTGTCTCTCTCTTTCTCTCCCTCTATATCTCTGGCTCCCACTCTTTCTCTCTCTTTCACTATCCCTCTATCTCTCTCTCTCTCTCTCTCTCTCTCTCTCTCTCTCTCTCTCTCTCTCTCCCTCTCTCTCTCTCTCTCTCGCTCTCTCTCTCTCTCTCTCTCTCTCTCTCCCTCTCTCTCTCTCTCTCTCTCTCTCTCTCTCTCTCTCTCTCTCTCTCTCTCTCTCTCTCTCCCTCTCTCTCTCTCTCTCTCTCTCTCTCTCTCTCTCTCTCTCTCTATCTCTCTCTCTCTCTCTCTCTCTCGCCCAGGTATCACCACATTGATAGCCAAAGGCGTGTACGAGGCTGCGTTCCCCCTGCACGATGTGAGTTCATAGTGTGAGTGTGTGTACGTGTGTGTGTGTGCGTGCGTGTGTGATGTTTGGTGTTTGTGTGTGGGCATCCACTGTATATTTTACTCTCATATTTCTCTCTCTCTCCCTCTCCAGGGTGACTACAAGGTCACAGGTCACACGGAGGAGAGGAATGACAGACAGGTGGGCCTCATCCCCCTCCCAACCAATCTACAAATCGTGACTGAAAGCTGGACATGTTCCTAATAGTTCTCTCTCACCGTTTGCCTGTCTCCCACTCCCTCTCCCTCTCCCCCTCTCTCTCTCTCTCCTTTTATCTGTCCGCCTGTCTCCATCTCCCTCTCTCTCTCCATCTCCATCTCTCTCTCTCTCTCTCTCTCTCTCTCTCTCTCTCTCTCTCTCTCTCTCTCTCTCTCTCTCTCTCCATCTCTCTCTCTCTCTCTTGCTCTCTCTCCATCTCTCTCTCTCTCTTGCTCTCTCTCTCTCTCTCTCTCTCTCTCTCTCTCTCTCTCTCTCTCTCTCTCTCTCTCTCCATCTCTCTCTCTCTCTCTCTCTCTCTCTCTCTCTCTCTCTCTCTCTCTCTCTCTCTCTCTCTCTCTCTCTCTCTCTCTCTGCCTCTCTCTCTCTCCAGCTGCTTCATGAGGAGTGGGCCAGATACTCTGCCTTCTACAAATACCAGCCTGTGGACCTCATCAGGTAATATATAAATATTATTTTTCATTAATACTGATATTTAGCGGCAGTGTATCGATTCTCGTATCGCGGGGAGACGGGCGACGATATATATATATCGCTGCGTCGATATTTTTTTCCCAACCCTAGTTTACTTTTTGGCTAACTTTAGACATCAACCTTATCTTATCTTTGTTTGGTAGAGCTTTAAGGTAGAGTTATGGTCGGACGTCGACGCAACGCAAGGGGGTTTACGTCCTTTTGGACCCTCCTTGCATCCACAGCAAGGGCCTGACGTGCACCTCCCAAAAATTCGAACCTCAGCAGCAAAGGCTGTGATTGTTCCGCTAACCTAAACTCGACGTAAACCCGACGCAGAACCAACCCAGGTTCACGACTGCGTCGAAGCGACTGTGCTTTCTGCGTTGCCTCAACGTCCAATCATAACTCTACGTCAGGTTAGGGATAGGTTGGCAGGGGTCACGTTAAGGTGTCAGGTTAAGGGTTGAGTCAAGGTACTAGCTGACACACTCTATAGATGTGAGTTTGGTGAGTTTGGTGTGTTTGCGGTCATGTGAGCACCCGGTGTCCTCTCCCTCGTCTCCCTCCCATTGTTGCTCATGTCTCCTCCCTGATTCACCCCCATTGTTGTTCCTATCTCTATCTCCATCTGCTTCCTGTGACCCCTGACCCCCCCCCCCCCTCTCGTCCTAATCCGTGACCTCTGACCTCCACAGGAAGTACTTTGGGGAGAAGATCGGGCTGTACTTCGCCTGGCTCGGCGTGTACACGCAGCTGCTGATCCCCGCCTCCATCGTGGGCATCATCGTGTTCGGCTACGGGGTGGCGACCATGGACACCAACGTGCCCAGGTACGCACACACGCGCACGCACTCACTCACATACAAACACACACACACACGCACACATACACGCACACACACCAATTTACCCAGCTACTAACACACAGACACGCAAATGCAAGCACACACACACACACACGCAAACACAAAAACACACACACACAAACACACACACACACACACACACACACACACACACACACACACACACACACACACACACACACACACACACACACACACACACACATACACGCACACATTCATACACACTCACACGTACACAAAAATGCTCATCTGCATAAACACACAAACACACAGACAAACATACACACACACACCAATTTACCCAGATACTAACACACAGACACGCAAATGCAAGCACACACACACGCACACACACACACACACACACACACACACACACACACACACACACACACACACACACACACACATACACACACACACACACACACACACACACACACACACACACACACACACACACACACACACACACACACACACACACACACACATACACGCACACATGCATGCACACTCACACGTACACAAGAATGCTAATCTGCATACACACACAAACACACAGACAAACATACACACACAATTAAAAGGGGCTTATCATTCCCGAATAGTAGCACATTTATGAAAACTACTCGTGTGTGAAGTGTAATTATTTATCCATGGCAACAATGGTGTATAGATTTGTACACCCTCACACACACACAATCACACACACACACACACACACACACACACACACGCGCACACACACACACACACACACACACACACACACACACACACACACACACACACACACACACACACACACACACACACACACACACACACACACACACACACACACACACACACATACACTGGCACACTCATTCATCAAGCTGGCTTTGGGCTGTGATGTACTGTTGGAGCACAGAAGGTACAGCCTGGAGCTTGCTGTGTGTGTGTGTTTGT
>NC_079415.1:4483840-4491340 GCF_026213295.1 Gadus chalcogrammus | reverse complement strand
CCAAGGGGACAGGTTTCGTCTTGTTTTTAGTAATTTTTTCCTGCCGGGATCCCATATCTGCTAATAT
Source organism: Gadus chalcogrammus (assembly GCF_026213295.1). Taxonomy (NCBI): domain Eukaryota; kingdom Metazoa; phylum Chordata; class Actinopteri; order Gadiformes; family Gadidae; genus Gadus; species Gadus chalcogrammus. Next base: position 4,491,273 of record NC_079415.1, on the reverse strand, counting down.
TTACTTCTTACCTCGACGGCTGGTTGCTAGGGTGGTCGCCATGTTGGTTTCTAGGTTGCTAGGCTGTTACGGTGGTCATTACGGTAATACACAAGGCGTGTGTATTAGTGTGTGTTATATTTGTATATTTGTTGCAGATTAATTAATTAAAAACTTAGATTCCCTCAAATATAAACATCCCACAAATATAAACAATAATTATTTACCCACTGAATCATCAACTTTTAAATATATTTTTACATTTTTGTAGCTAATTATTTTTTAGATAACTGGCAGAATGGGCAACTCTCTCATATTGTCTCCCCCGTGTGTCTCTCTTTCCCCCACGACTCTGTATCCCCCTTATGTCTCTCTCTCCTCCATAACTCTCTCTCGTTGTCTCCCCCTTCTGTCTCTCTCTCCCCCACAGCTCTCTCTTGTTGCCTCCCCCCTCCTGTCTTTCCCTCCTCCAAAACCTTTCTATTTATATTTTTAAATAAATCTTGAAATCTCAATTTTCCTTTTACTCCTTCAAAACCGTTCATGGACAACTGTTTAGCTACTATGCTAACCCCTGTCCGAGGCATGTGATGGTTATGGCGATGCACTAGGCTAGCTTCGATGCTAACCCCAGTCCTGGTGCTCTGAGGCTGGCATGTGATAGTTATGGAGATGAACTAGGGCTAGTTGCAATACTAAGCCCGGTCCTGGAGCTCTGAGCCTGGTCTGTGTTGGTTATGGAGATGGGCTAGTGCTAGCTACGATGCTAACCCCAGTCCTAGAGCTCTGAGGTCTGTGTTGGTTATGGAGATGGTCTTGGCTAGCTATGATGCTAACCTGGAGCTCTGAGGCCTGTGATGGTTATAGAGATGGACTAGGGCTAACTAGCCTGTCAGGAACTGTCTGGAGCACCCGTCTCTCAGATGGGTCTCGACCCTGGGGGCTGATGGGATTTGAACCGGCCTGACCTCCGCCTGGATCGTGACAATTATACACAACATTTGATCTTGTTGTATTGTATTTATTGTGTGTATTGTTGTGTGTATTCTTGTGTGTTTTGTGTGAGTGTATTGCATGTATTGCAATGCATTTATTTTATGCTCTGTGTGTGACTATATATATGTCGTGCTTATATGTGTGTTGTAAGTATCTGTGCACGTCTGTGTTTATATGTTTGTATGTGTATGTACGTATCTGTGCACGTGTGTATCTAAGTTTGTGTTAATAATATATCTTTGCACATGTGTTTTTATGTTTGTTTGCTCCTGTGCGTTTATGTGTGTGTGTTTATATATGTGTGTTTATACGTTTGTGTGTACCTGTGTGTGCTCTAGTGTGTCTATATGTGCGTGTCTATCTATGTGTGTTTATATGTGTGTGTCTATATATGTGTGTTTATAGGTGTGTATGAGTCTATACAGTATATGTGTGTTTCTACGTGTGTGTGTTTATATGTGTTTATACTCGTGTTTTTGTGTGTGTGTTTATATATGTGTGTGTTGACACGTGTGTGTGTGTTGCAGACAGAGCCCAGCGAGGAGGCCAGTGCGGAGGTGGTGAAGGAGAGATGGAGACAGAAGCTGTTGTCTGTCACGATCACGGGAATCCCGGTAACCCCTCCTCTCCCCTCCTTGCCTCCTTCCCTTCCTTCCTTACCTCCTATCCTTCCTTGCGTCCTTTCCTTCCTTCCTTACCTCCTTTCCTTCCTTGCCCCCTTTCCTTCCTTCCTTACCTCCTTTCCTTCCTTCCTTGCCTCCTCTCCTTCCTTGCCTCCTTTCCTTCCTTCCTTGCCTCCTACCTCGCCTCCTTGCCTCCTTTCCTTCCCTCTCGATGCCCGTCTCGCTGCAGACTTCAGTCTTGATCTCCTTCTCCTCCTTCGTCTTCCTCAACAATTCTTCTGTATAGTAACATGGGAGTGTGTGTGTGTGTGTGTGTGTGTGTGTGTGTGTGTGTGTGTGTGTGTGTGTGTGTGTGTGTGTGTGTGTGTGTATGTGTGTGTGTGTGTGTGTGTGTGTGTGTGTGTGTGTGTGTGTGTGTGTGTGCGTAAACAGGAGTTGGACTGGAATCCTCTGTGCACGCTCATTGGTCAACATACTCATGAGAGAGAGAGAGAGAGAGAGGGGGGGGGGAGAGAGAGAGAGAGAGAGAGAGAGGGAGAGAGAGAGGTTGGATGTGATGAAGAGAGGGAGGGCCATTTGAAAGAGGGCGAGGTGGGAGAGAGACAGATGGAGAGGGAGGAGCGTTGTGTGTAGGAGGGATCCACGCTGGGCCCCGAGCCAGGGCTCGCATTAGTGACCACGTAACCATGACGACGCATAACACAGACCCGCTGGTACGCTCAAAACACACAACACACATTCATAGGCCTAAACATCGCTAGGTCCAAACACACACACACACACACACACACACACACACACACACACACACACACACACACACACACACACACACACACGCGCGCGCACAAACACGCACACATACACAAATACTCTTTTGTATGCACGATACAGAGGATTACACATCATGTCGTGTGTGAGATTTTAAAGCACTATAAGTGTGTGTATTGGTGCTTTATCTGTGTGTGTGTGTCTTTGTGTTGGTGCTTTATCTGTGTGCGTATGTGTGTGTGTGTGTGTGTGTGTGTGTGTGTGTGTGTGTGTGTGTGTGTGTGTGTGTGTGTGTGTGTGTGTGTGTGTGTGTGTGTGTGTGTGTTGTGGAGGATCCCCTCTCCAGCCCACATGTTCCCCTCCAGGGACCGCCCACTGTTGAGCTCCCCGGTTCTGATCCAATAGCTGAGCTTGACGTTTACATTCATCCCCCTGGAGCCGCCAGGGGGCCCCTGAGACACTGGGGGGGGGGGGGGGGGGGAACCTCTTGTGTCCCCTGGAGCCTCTTGTGGCCCCTGGAGCTTCTCAGGGCCCCTGGGGCCGTTGCGTGTCACACCTCATTAAGCGTATTGATGAGACGTCATGGGGGACCCCCCCCCCCCTCAATCTCGTTGTCTCCCCCTCCTGTCTCTCTCTCCTCCAATACTGTCCGTCTGTCGTACAGAGCAGTACTCCGAGACATCCTCAGTGGAGCCCTGGGGAGAGGTGGCTGGGGGGAGGTCTGGTGGTTGGGTGGAGGCTGGTGGATGGAGGTCCGATCGTGGGGGCTTCGATTGTGGCTGGGGAGTTCCAGAGAGCCGGGGGTGCGCTCTGATTGGCTCAGCCATAGCCCATGTGATCACCTGGGTCTTGACTTTCCTCAGCAGAAGAGAAGTCAGGGGCCAAGCAGTCTGCGGTTTACTGGACTCCATTGTTGATTTATTGGGGAGTTTTTAATCATTGAGGATTTTCAAAAGCTGCTTTTATTCATGTTTTATTTTTGAAGACTTTGCAAAAAGATTTGGAAAAAACATAATTTTGTTTCTTTCTCTTTTTGCTCATTCCTTCGGCTTTTTTAAGCTTATGCATAGATATATAACAATAATAATAATGGATTGAATTTATATAGGGCTTTTCCAGACACTCAAAGACGCTTTACAGTGATGGGGGGACCTCATTAACCACCACCAGTGTGTAGCACCCACTTGGGTGATGCACGGCAGCCAATCTGCGCCAGAACGCTCACCACGCACCAGCTTGAGGTGGAGAGTTAGGGAATTAACAAGTCAGCCAATTATACAGGAGGATGATTAGGGGGCCAGATTGAATGAGCCTGGTTGGGCCAGGACACCGGGGAAAGCCCTACTCTTTGCGCTAAGTGCCCTGGGATCTTTTATGACCTCAGTGAGTCAGGAGCGCGTCTTCTCCGAAGGACGGCGCCTTCCACAGCACAGTGGCCACCTATTGGCAGAGGCGGACAGAGTACACAGCTTCCTTACTTGAGTAAAAGTACAGATACCCCTTGCTAAATTTTACTCAAGTACAAGTAAAAGTACCACAGTCAGATGTCTACTTAAGTAAAAGTACTGAAGTACTTGTTTTTAAAAGTACTTGAGTATCAAGAGTACAAGAGTATGTTTTCTAAATATTGCATTACTACTGCCACAGTGCTTACATTTATGTATAGAAATGTCCTACATGGAGTTATGAAAAATGTTAACACCTTGGAGAATGTAAAAGGAATTGAAAGTAAAATCAAGTAATTTTCATCTTTTTACCATGGCAATAGCACAATAGTATACAGTATAACAGTATACTCAAGAACATAAAAACAATTGCTCAGCTTACATAAATATGCAATATCAGAAAAGAAAATTCAGCTAACAATTCTATGTATGTGTGAGTTTCTCCGTTTTTTTATCACTCAAATCAACAATCGTCTCTCATCTAATTCTGACCATGGAGTTGGCTTTGGCGGAAAGCGAAGGTGATTGCTGATAGGCTGAAGGCTGTCCTAATCAGTTTGAGAGGGAATCACGTTTGCGAGGGAAACAACAAATTGAGAGTTTCCGTGATTTTTCTTTTCTCCTTTTATTTTTCAGAAGGAGTAACGGCTACTCACGGTTATGGATAGAAATGTAACGGAGTAAAGAGTACAATATTTGCCTCTCAAATGTACTTGAGTAAAGTCATGAGTACTCCCAAAAAATTATACTCGAGTAAAGTACAGATCCCTCAAAATTGTACTTAAGTACTGTACTCAAGTAAATGTACTCCGTTACTGTCCGGCTCTGCCTATTGGCCACCACCTGGTATTCCCAGGCGGTCTCCCATCCAAGAAATAACCAGACCCGACCATGCTTAGCTTCCGAGATCAGACAAGATCCATGGTGCTAAGGCCGTTCATATATATATACATCTATATATATGTATGTGTATTGATATATGTGTATATATTTATATGTAGGTTGGATGCCAGGCTCTCAGCGGGGGAAAGCTTACCAAATATAACATGACCCATTTCCTCTCTCTACCAAGCCCTCTGTCTCTCAGTCTGTCTCTCTCTCTCTGTCTCTCACCCTCTCTGTCTCTCAATCTGCCTGTCCGTCTCTCTCTCTCTCTCTCTCTCTCTCTCTCTCTCTCTCTCTCTCTCTCTCTCTCTCTCTCTCTCTCTCTCTCTCTTTCTCTCTTTCTCTCTTTCTCTCTCTCTCTCTCTCGCCCTCTGTGTCTCTCACTCTTCCCTCGTTCCTCACTCCCTCTCTGAGGCTTCACTCGCCCTTCAATAACTAGATCTAGGAGAAGAGATCACCCCAGGTGTGTGTGTATGTGTTCATACGGAAGGCAGAATGCAGGAGCTCAGAATCACCATCTGAGACGTGGAGCCCTGATTACCTCTCCACTCCAGTAATGATACCTAATGATGTCTTCTATTTATATTCTAAAATTTGTAAACTCATCTGGGATCCAACTCGGGGTGTGATCAGATATAGAACTAAAATGAGGATATCGTCTACTTCTATATCTATAAACAGTGTCAGTGTGTGTATACTTTTTCCACTGTGACACCATACACTGTGTGTGTGTGTGTGTGTGTGTGTGTGTGTGTGTGTGTGTGTGTGTGTGTGTGTGTGTGTGTGTGTGTGTGTGTGTGCGTGTGCGTGTATGTGTTTGTCTGTCTCCGTGTGTGTGTGTGTGTGTGTGTGTGTGTGTGTGTGTGTGTGTGTGTGTGTGTGTGTGTGTGTGTGTGTGTGTGTGTGTGTGTGTGTGTGTGTGTGTGTGTGTGTGTGTGCTTGTTTGCATGTGTCCATATTGGAGAGCTGCAGTGGAAGTCTGCACTATCCCACCATCTCCGCTAGGTGGCGGTATTGCCCTGCTTTTACTACACTACTACTCTTGTTCATTGCTGTGTGTGTGTAGCAAGCTTTGTGTGTGTAGCAAGCTTTGTGTATATCTGAGTGTATCTGTGTGTGATTTCTTCTGCGGTTGTGTCCTCTTTAGATAAGGGTGAGGCTGTTAACCTGTGTGTGCTATGATGCAACACTCTGAAGTGTGGGGAGACCACACCGTTTGAAAATAACCCAAGTTCTATTAAACACTTCTCGACTTTCACAATCTTCTGGGAATTCACAGAAATAACCATTCACTCTGTTTTCCTCTCCTCTCCTCTCTCCTCCTCTTCTCTCCTCTCCTCCCCTCTCTCCTCCTCTTGTCTTATCTTCTCTCCTCCTTTCCTCTCCTCTCCCCTCCTCTCCTCTCCTCTCTCCTCCTCCTCCTCCTCTCCTCTCCTTTCCTCCTCCTCTCCTCTCCCCTCCCCTCCTCCCCTCTCCTCTCTCCTCTCCTCTCCTCTCTCCTCCTCCTCCTCCTCTCCTCTCCTTTCCTCCTCCTCTCCCCTCCCCTCCTCCCCTCTCCTCTCTCCTCTCCTCTCCTCTCCTCTCCTCTCCTCTCCTCTCCTCTCCTCTCCTCTCCTCTGCTCCTCTCCCCTCCTCCCCTCTCCTCTCTCCTCTCCTCTCCTCTCTCCCCCTCACTTCTCCCCCTCTCCTCTCCTCCTCTCCTCTTTCCTCTCCTCTCCTCTCCTCCTCTCCCCTCCTCTCCTCTCTCCTCTCCCCTCCTCTCCTCTCTCCTCTTTCCTCTCCTCTCCTCTCCTCCTCTCCTCTCCTCTTATCTCCTCTCCTCTCCTCTCCTCCTCTCCTCTCCTCTTATCTCCTCTGCCCCTCCCCTCCCCTCCCCTCCCCTCTCTCCCCCCTCCTCCCCTCTCAGCTGCCTAACGATAAGTTGACGTGGAGAGACAGGCTTCCTGGCTACGTGATCAACGTGTCCTCCATCCTGTTCATGGTGAGTAGGCCTCTCTCTGGAGGAGCTACCCTCCTGCGGGCGGGCAGAGGGTCTGACCTACATTCACGGGGCTCTCTTCAAATATTCATAACAGACCCGGGGCTTGGTGGAAACCCCCAGAATCTGGGGACGTTATCCTCCTGAGGAGAATGTCAAGACGGGACGGATGAAACTTGTATTGAAGAAATCTGCAAAAAAATTGGCATGACTCATTTACGTTGGCAAGGCTGTTGAAAGATGAAACAAAGGAAATATAACGTGTTGTCAAAAGTACATCCTACATATTATCCACTCTCTCTATCTCTGTCTCACTCCCTCTTTCTCTCTCTCTCTCTCTCTCTCTCTCTCTCTCTCTCTCTCTCTCTCTCTCTCTCTCTCTCTCTCTCTCTCTCTCTCTCTCTCTCCCCTCTCTCTCTCCCTCCCTCCCTATTTTTCTCTCTCTCTCTCTCTCTCTCCATCTCTCTCTCTCTCTCTCTCCCCCCTCCTTGTCTCCCTTCTCTCTCTCCTCCCCCCCCCCCCCCCCCCCCCCCCCCCCCACCCCCCCCCCCCCAGTTCGGGCTGACCTTCTCGGCGGTCTTCGGGGTCATCGTGTACCGCATCACGGTGTCGGCGCTGATGGCGATGAGCCCCGACCCCGAGACCAAGTCCAACGTGCGCGTGACGGTCACGGCCACCGCCGTCATCATCAACCTGGTGGTCATCCTCATTCTGGACGAGATCTACGGCGCCGTGGCCGTCTGGCTCACCGAGCTG
>NC_079415.1:4473840-4478840 GCF_026213295.1 Gadus chalcogrammus | reverse complement strand
TCGATCCATTCACCTAGTATCCCTCTTCCTCTAAACTCCCTCACCCTCTCACCTTGGTGGATACCCATTCACCCATTCACCCAGTGTCTCTTGTCCTCTCAGCTCACCTCCCTCACCCTCTCACCTTGGTGGATACCCATTCACCCATTCACCTAGCGTCCCTCACCCTCTCACCTTGGTGGATACCCATTCACCCACTCACCAAGTGTCCGTCCTCCTCTCAGCTCACCTCCCTCACCCTCTCACCTTGGTTTGATACCCTTGTCCATTCCTTTCAAAACCTTCTCTAACCATTAGGCTGACTCCACCTTATCAGAAGAACCTTATTATTCAAGTAATAAAAGTCCATACTGGTGGAACAGAAGATCAGATGATCTTCATGGTCTCCTCCTCTTGTGTTCTCCCAGGCGTATCTCATTCATAGAGCATATAAGGCAAGAGGATGATTAGAATCCTTCTAAGGGTATAGTCCCATTCTCCCCAAAATCTTATCTCACTAAGTGTATTACTCTGAGGTATGTAAACAATTTAATGGTACCATACATACGTGTGTGTGTGTGTGTGTGTGTGTGTGTGTGTGTGTGTGTGTGTGTGTGTGTGTGTGTGTGTGTGTGTGTGTGTGTGTGTGTGTGTGTGTGTGTGTGTGTGTGTGTGTGTTCGCTAGACTTCACAGATATGTCTCCTAGCTATTATTTACGTGCCACACAAATTGCAAAATTGTCATTTATTCTGTTTCTATGATTTCTTCTGTCAGAGGAAGTTGACCTCTCTCTCTCTCTCTCTCTCTCTCTCTTTATGCATGTATGCATATCTCTCTCTCTCCTCTTACCTTTTCTCTCGAACTCTTTCTCTCCCTCCCACTCTCTCTTCCCTAACTTTTTTTCTCTCTCTCTTCCCTGTCTTTCTCCTTATTTTCCTCTCTCTATGTATAAACATATGTATAGCTCTCTTTCTCTCTGTCTCTCTCTGTCTCTCTCTGTCTCTGTCTCTCTCTCTCTCTCTCTCTCTCTCTCTCTCTCTCTCTCTCTCTCTCTCTCTCTCTCTCTCTCTCTCTCTCTCTCTCTCTCTCTCTCTCTCTCTCTCTCTTCTCCTACTCTCTATCATCGCTCTTGCCCCCTGCTATCTTTACGCTCTCTGGTCCATAAAGTCAAAGTATGATCCTAAAATATCGGTGTCAAATCAGAACGTGTAAACAGAGTGGAGTAGAGTTGGACGGGTGCCTGTATTTGATATGGAATGCATCCCAGTTTTTTAATGATGTCGAGGAAGAATTTCGACTTCGGACTTAAATAAGCCCAATTGAGGTAATATTTACATAACCCCCACCCGTTCCCGGTCTGAATCGAATTCCCTGCCCTGGATCTGTCGAGTTTAACAAACAGAAGGGACGCGTGTGGGAGAGTTGTGGCCCTCGTTCTACAGATGAAGAGTGATTCAATTAAAACAGTAACAGAGGTTAGATGTCAACCCGTGTCTGACGGAATCTGCAGACATGGAACTCAGTGTTTAAAGGGCCACGGTCTCTTCTGGGAAAACCACGGTGTTCCATGGAAGTACTCGCTGGAGTCTGAGTTCTGGTTTACATTTAAACACTTCCTAACGCACTGCGTGAAACAGGGCCCTGCTGTGTGTGTGTGTGTGTATGTGTGTGTGTGTGTGTGTGTGTGTGTGTGTGTGTGTGTGTGTGTGTGTGTGTGTGTCTGTGTCTGTGTGTGTCTATGTGTCTGCTTACTAGTGTGCTTGTTTCTGTGTATGTATGTGTGTGTGTGTGTGTGTGTGTGTGTGTGTGTGTGTGTGTGTGTGTGTGTGTGTGTGTGTGTGTGTGTGTGTGTGTGTGTGTGTGTGTGTGTGTGTGTGTGTGTGTGTGCTTGTGTCTGTATGCTTTTGTGTACTGTGTTTGTGCCTATATGTGTGTGTCCTTGTGTCTGTATACGTATGTGTGTGTGTGTGTGTGTGTGTGTGTGTGTGTGTGTGTCTGTGTGTGTGTGTGTCTGTGTGTGTGCCTGTGTCTGTATACGTGTGTGCTGTATACTGTGTGTGTGTGTGTGTGTCCTTATCGCTGTATACTTGTGTGTGTGTGTGTGTGTGTGTGTGTGTCCTTGTGTCTGTATACGTTTCGGTGTGTATGTGCCAGCCTGTATGTGTGTGTCCTCGTGTCTCCATACGTGTGTGTGTGTGTGTGTGTGTGTGTGTGTGTGTGTGTGTGTGTGTGTGTGTGTGTGTGTGTGTGTGTGTGTGTGTGTGTGTGTGTGTGTGTGTGTGTGTGTGTGTGTGTGCATGGGGGGTCAGGTGTACGGCTACAGGCCCCGTGGCGCTTGTTTTAGCGCTCTTTGTGTGCGGCTGGCTTCCTGTGAGGCTGCTGTCACTCAGGGCTCGCCCCGAGAAGACGTTCCCACAGAGCTAGGGTTCCAGCGCCGCCGCCCGCCTGCTCCACGTCTGTCCGTACCTGTCCCACCGTCTCCCGTGGTGTTCCCCCCCCCCCCCCCCCCCCCCTGCCTCCGTGAACCCAGGCACCCCCCCGGCCCAGTGGAGCCCTCCGATTGGTCGCCCGCCGCGCCGACGGGGGGTGTGGCCGACCGGGAGACAAAATGCCGCTGACGGCTGATGCTGGGTTTGATTTGGATGCTCGTTTTTTTCCCGTGCTTCTTTCGAGGAGGGCTACGTGATGTTCCCTATCTGCGGATTGACTCTATGGGCCCTATTTTAACGGTCTGAAACGCAAGTGGGAAGCGCCAAACGCAAGTAGCTTTGTGGGCGGTTCTATGGCGCTGTTGCTATTAAACCGGCGGATAAATGACTCTTGCGCCCGACGCAAATCTAAAAAGGTTTGCCCTGAAGTAGCCTAATTACCCGTAGGTGTGGTTTGGGCGTAACGTGCAATAAACCAATGAGAGTGCCAGCTCCCATCCCCTTTAAGAGCCATGAGCGCATTTGAATCTGACGAGTTGATATTTTGACAGCCGCGTCTACAGTCTCCGATGAGACAGATGCATGACCACGTGAATTTCCAACTTCAAATGGCTCAGTTTATGGCCAAATAATATGGCCTAATTCACACATGGAATAGCATTTTCTTCCACAACTTCAGTTGTGGAAGAAAAATAAATTTCGGCAAAGAAAACTTAACACACGTATGATATGCGGTAACTGTGGTTCTATTTAATGATATACGCAGTACACTAACAAACATCGTTTCTTGCCAGTATTGTATGCATTACTTGTGTTCCTAATATGCATGTGTCCCCTGTTAATAGACATCGCCATGGACTGTATTATGCGTTCCGTGTTTAGTTTGCGTGTGTTTAAACAGATGGACGCACACACGCACGCCCGCATTTATTAATTATTTTACACATACGCACACGCGCGCCCGCATTCATTCATTCTTTTTAACACTCTTGACACAGACACAGACATCGTGTACAAGTTGTGCACGATGTCTGTGTCGAGATATTATGTGTTTGCTGTACGGTGTTTGCAGATGCATTGATTTAAAAGTACAACTCATTTCCACTGTATCAGCTGTTCTTTCCCAAATAATTTACCAAGAATGTGTGGCTAGGTAGATGAGAGAAGCAAAGTGTATGCGCGAGGTGCACACGCAACATTAAAATAGCATCTGACCAACGTGCCTCTGACTTTAAGCCAGGTATTTCCCGGTTTGTGGCAGAATTGTTTTCTGAAACTGCAAAATAGCACCAGGGAACGTTTGCGCCAGAACACGCCTCCTCCTTTCCCTGAAACCTTGGGGTGCAAGATCATTCCCTTATTTAGCGACCCGTGCTTGTGGAGGGAAAAGAACGCTCTGCGCCAGTTGCAAACTAGCAACGACACATGTGTCGGTGTAGAAAGTCAATTGCGCTGGATGCAAGATAGGGCCCTGTAACTCTGTGTGTGTACGTGCGTACGTGCATGTGTAACACTTTATGAGAAACGAGCATGTATCTGCATGAGTGTGTTGTGTGTGTCAGCGTGCATTATAAATCAAAATGTCCACATCCTCTCGCGTTTAATCATCATTCTTGCCCTCTTAAGATTATCCCCTCTTACGCACATATTCACACACACACGTACACACGAACACACACAGACACACACAGACACACACACACACACACACACGCACACACGCACACACACACACGCATAACGAACGCTCTGCTCTATGTTAAGAGTCTTAATATAGCCGGCAGGATGGATGATGTAGGCCCTTATAAGGCAGCAGGATTATTGGACTGATGGGGTCTGATAGGACGTCTCCTCCCTATCAGTCTGATCCCAGTCCAACACCAGGTCGAGGACCCTATGGGTGGGTGTGTGTGTGTGTGTGTGTGTAGGGGGGGGGGGGGGGGGGGGGGGGGGACTGGCATTCCATCATAACATCAGTTTCGTGCCTCTGACTTGTTTACCCCACCGGAGCCAGCGTCCGTCTGTCGGTCGGTCCCGTGTGCATCGACACATTACTAATGATACAAACACGTATTGTGGGAAGGAAATGGGAAGGGGAACAATGGTGGAGTCGGAAGCACGAGGGCAGGGAGGTGTGGTGTCCAGGGGGTTGAGGTTCCACCACAACACCGTCGGTTTGTGTTGTTTGTGTTTGCCTCAGTTACCTCAGCGATAATCATTGAGCAGACCCTTGATTCCAAAGCGAAAGACACACACACACGCACACACACACACACACACACACACACACACACACACACACACACACACACACACACACACACACACACACACACACACACACACACACACACACACACGCACACATATAAACAAATATATACGTACATGCATAAATACATACAAACACACATACACACATACTGTACACATGTGCATGCACACAAGTATACAGACACGAGCACACACAGACACAGACACACACACTCACGGAAAAAGCACACGTCTGTATTCTTTGGCCCACGACCCCCCCTCTCCAATGACGGACGCGGCGGGTTCGGTTGTTGACGTTGCGTGCTGATTGACAGGTG
>NC_079415.1:4431340-4466340 GCF_026213295.1 Gadus chalcogrammus | reverse complement strand
CGCCTCCGAGAAAAAGAGGCCCAGATAGTTCTGGAAGTCGCATTCCGTGCACACCAACGCAACCCGTGGTTTCCTCGACGCGGACCTAACTCTCGGAGAAAACCCCGTCGTTAAACTGAACAGATTGACAGACTACTCCTGTCATCAATCCACCAAAATACTCGACCCTACCCTGATGAGGGTTGGTTTCACCCCCACCCCTTCGCCACCTCATCCAGCCCACAGAATGAATAGTGTTCCTTTGAGCTCAGTCGAAACACCCTGTTTCCACCATCATTCCCCCTCCACTTCAGTTCCTCGGGTTAATTGTAAATGAGTGTAAACGGTTCAGGGTTCGGACTGACGGCTTTTCAGTGTAATCTGCCAGCCAGCTGTGACGCTAATGGCCCTGAATCTGATCCACACAAGGGGAGTTTCCCTCTCGATGCAGACCCCTTCTCTCCTCGGACTTCGTTCTTTGATTCTTCTTCCTCCCACGCTTTGAATACAACCTCCACAGAATACTGTGCTACTATAAAGCACTGTGGCAAATTATTCACTGAGTGAATCTCTGAGCGGTTCAACGCTGCACCAGAACATTTGCTGCGCAAAAACATTGATGACACTGCACAGAGTGAAGCACCATCTGTATGTATCCATATATCATCCCTCTTACGCACTTGTTGTATCTCTGTACGTCCTGGCACTTAAAAATAGTACCTAGCATCATGTAGAATCTTATCCTGCTATCTTTATGTATGCGGGGAATGTGTTATCCTAGTGATTGTAAGTGCTTGGCACTTGGTTCTATGAAAATACTTACTGTACCGACAGAGATATGTGGTTGTTTCTCTTTCTTCTGACAATTGTTCTTATTGTAAGTCGCTTTTGATAAAAGCGTCTGCTAAATGCCCTGAATGTAAAATGTTAATGTCAATATATCATATACACACACCTAGATCACAGCAGTATTAAACAAAACCTTGACTCTCTTAAAGCGACTTTTTAAGAAAGGGTGATCCAGGTGCCTGGCTTCTGTCAACACGTCAACGTAACCAGGGATACAATACACAAACCCCAGTGTGTGTGTGTGTGTGTGTGTGTGTGTGTGTGTGTGTGTGTGTGTGTGTGTGTGTGTGTGTGTGTGTGTGTGTTCGAGCAGTGTGTGTGTTTGAGCACTACCTTTCCTGCCTAGCATGTGTGCATTGTTCCGTCGCACGTTTCTTTTATTCCTTCACATCGTTTCCTCGCTTTCTTTCTCCACCAGGAACACAATTCCAATCAGTTCTCCTCCACCTTGGACTCTCATACATTATGTAATGCTGTCTCTCTCTCTCTCTCTCTCTCTCTCTCTCTCTCTCTCTCTCTCTCTCTCTCTCTCTCTCTCTCTCTCTTTCTCTCTGCTCTCTCTCTCTCTCCCCCACCCCCCCCCCCCCCCCCCCCCACACACACACACACGGACACACACACTAGAAGTGACTTCACACATGTGGTGTGTGTTTTCCCGGGTGTTTGTTTGGACGGTGTTTACTGGGACCATCAGAGACAAACTGCACTGGGAGCCCATTGAGGTGGCGGGGCCGGGGCCCTTCAGGGGCCCGTCCCCACATGAAGAACTCGGCCCCCCTGGTTCTGGGGTGTCACCGCCAGACCGACCGTTAAATAAACCTCCCGAGGTCGCTGGGGTTCTGCTTTTTACTCACTGTTTGTCTTTGTGTGTTTCCGTCTGTGTGTGTGTGTGTGTCTGTGTGTGTGTGTCCCTGTGTTTCCGTGTGTATGTCCGTGATTGTGTGTGTGTGTGTGTGTGTGTGTGTGTGTGTGTGTGTGTGTGTGTGTGTGTGTGTGTGTGTGTGTGTGTGTGTGTGTGTGTGTGTGTGTGTGTGTGTGTGTGTCCAGGTATAAGGACTACAGAGAGCCCCCCTGGTCCATAGAGGCCTACCAGTTCTCCAAACAGTACTGGTGCGTCCTGGCAGCGAGGTTGGCCTTCGTCATACTGTTCCAGGTAGGAGTGTGTGCGTGTGTGTGTGTGTGTTGGAACGATAGATCATTTCTCTGTGTTTTTGGTCAGGTCGGGTGTTTAGTTATTAATCGTTAAATTGTGAGACACAATTTGTGAGACATGTGAGACATGGCCAAAGAAAGTTTTTCACGAGGCAAGGTTACGGTATATTTACTTTGAATTAGGATCCTACAAACGACATTGGCAACCAAAATTCCCACAATGCATTCTGATGGAAAAGCACCATATTTCACTATATCACGTTAGCTTTAATTAAGGAAGACGATGAGAGCCATTTGAATGACGCTTTGATTCATCGGACCTCATCCCTCCCCCCTGGGGTGGGACTGTCCAGTGCAGGGGTCACCAACACAGTGCCCGCAGGCACTGTGTTGGGGGCCCGCAATGACCATATGAGGGGCCCGCAGTCCTCTTCTAAACATAGCTCTTTCCCACCTTTTTTAAGTCATTGTTGATAATTATTGTGAGAAACCATTAACATGACTTAATTAATGAACATGTCTTCACATAAATGAGTATCATTAATCATGAATAGTAATATATAACTAAAGGCAAACTGTGCAAATTTGTTATTTTAGAAAGTGTGTATCAAACTGGGTGCCCTTCGTATGACTCAGTGCCCATGAAGTAGCTCTCAGGTTCAAAAAGGTCGGTGACCCCCGGTCTAGTGGGTCTGGGGTGAGGGGGTCTATCTGTCTGTAGGCATCCATGAGTAGAACACTAGACCCCAACTGTCCCCTTAATGACCTGTACCTCAATCACTGTAATTTGGATAGATTTGTGTGTGACCCTGGTCTCTTGATCTCCATGTCCCCTTGTCTCCTTGTCTCCTTGTCTCCTTGTCTCCTTGTCTCCTTGTCTCCTTGTCTCCTTGTCTCCTTGTCTCCATGTCTCCTTGTCTCCTTGTCTCCTTGTCTCCTTGCCTCCTCACCTCCTCGCCCCCCTGGTCTCCTCCTCTCCTGGTCTCCTGGTCTCCTCCTCTCCTCGTCTCCTGGTCTCCTCCTCTCCTCCTCTCCTGGTCTCCTCCTCTCCTGGTCTCCTCCTCTCCTGGTCTCCTGGTCTCCTCCTCTCCTTGTCTCCTTGTCTCCTTGCCTCCTCCTTTCCTCGCCCCCCTGGTCTCCTCGCCCCCCTGGTCTCCTCGTCTCCTCGTCTCCTCCTCTCCTCGCCCCCTGGTCTCCTCCTCTCCTCACCTCCTCGCCTCCCCCCCCCCCCCCGGTCCCTCAGAACCTGGTGATGTTCCTCAGCCTGCTGGTGGCCTGGCTCATCCCCGACGTTCCCAAGCCCATCGTGGAGCAGCTGAAGCGGGAGAAGACGCTCCTGGTGGACGTCTTCCTCCGCGAGGAGAAGGAGAAGTACCAGCTCATCCACAGCCTCTTCGCCACGGGGCCCCCGGGGCTGCTCCCGCTGGCCCCGCCCGGCGCCGCCCTCTCCCCCCTGCACCACCGGCCCCCCGCCGGCCCCCAGGAGCCCGGCGGCCGCTACAGCACCCTGCCCTCGACGACCCAGGCCCGGGACGCCAGCCGGGAGCCCCAGCCCCGGGCCCGATGCAGGGCCTCCAGCTTCAGCCAGTTCGGCCGACAGACTGCCACGCCCGCCGCCGCCGCCGGGGTCACGTCCAAACACACCGCCGTGTGACGCGCACGCACACACACACACACACACACACACACACACACACACACCTGGATGCATCCTGGGGTTTCTGTGTGTGTGTGTGTTCAAGGTTGTGAGCGTGTGTGTCAGGGTGCGAATGGGTCTCTGTGTGCATGTGTGGTGTGCGCGCATCTTTTATCGTGATTAATGTCCAACATGAATGTGTGTGTGTGTGTGTGTGTGTGTGTATTTTGAGTGTGTATGCATTTATATGTATGGCGGATGTGTGTGCGCGTGTGTGTGAATGGGTGTTTGAATTGTGTTGGTGTATTTATATGTACGGGGTTAGTGTGTGTGTGTGTGTGTGTGTGTGTGTGTGTGTGTGTGTGTGTATGAAAGTAGGATTTAGGCATGAGTGAATGCACCTTGTTAGGACAAACATTATAAGCTATAAGAGTCAACCTCCCACTGAGAGAGAGAGAGAGCAAGAGAGAGAGAGAGAGAGAACGAGAGAGAGAGAGAAAACGAGAGAGAGTGCGAGAAAGAGAGAGAGAGAGCAAGCTCGACAACGAGAGAACGAGAGAGAGCGAAAGAGAGACCCCGCTGTGCGTGTGTGTGTTAACGTGGGGAAAAACGTAAGGAACCCGGGGGTACCGAGGTCTCAGCCTCTCCTCCCATTGGCTCTGACTGTTCACCCGGCTCCGGACTGTTCTCATCTGTTTCTGTTCCCTCGCTCCCGCCAGGGGGGGGGGGGGGGGGGGGGGTTAACGGCGGCTCCACAGCGTAGATAAGCAATAAGCAACACAACCCCGAGTTTGAACAATAGACAATGGGGACGAAGAAGGAGTGGCGGAGTGTATATATACCGCTGGGCGCCGGAGCGTGAACCTCCCACATGGGTCCTGTTCCTGTCCCGGGACCGGGGGTTCATCGATGGACAAGGGCGGGGCGGTGGGGGGGGGGGGGGGGGGGGGGTCACCCGCGGGGTCACTGCCTTGCCCATGGGTACCGGCAGAAGGTGTGACTCTTGTTTTCAGGCATCTGGTGCGGATTAGGAATGCGTCGGAGCGTCCTTGGAATTCCGACTTTTCGGGAAGATTTATCGGAGCAGATGTTGATCCCGGGAGCGTCCGGGAACGTCTTGGGGGTCACGTCCCCCAACTGGAGGCCTCTGTTTTCCCCCGCATCCGGGGTCTCGAACCCCGGTTTAAGAATGACGGTCCGTTGATTAGCGAGACCATTAGTCGTTAACGAATGTTAGAACACAGAAACGGTCTTTTAGTTTGTTTGTGTACCTGATAAGTACGTTGTAATTCACGCATTATTCATTACATTAATGCAATTCTTAATGAACACTGTACCTGCAATATAACAGACATGGGCAAGTAAGCCGCTGAGTGTTTATGGTGCGAAAACTTCTGTTTCTGATGGAGATCTACACTTTTGTTTTGGAATGGATGAACTCAGTAATCCTTGTTTCCCTCCATACTATAATATCCCTCCATCTACTCTAAACCACTCGTCCAGATGGGCTTATGATGATCTGCTTCTCACATTATATATTATTATTATACGATATTTATAGCTTATAAGTTCAGCATTAACTAACTTGCTTGATTGGAGTCGAGAATGGAGTGAATTTAAAGTGCTACTGTTTTTGTAAGTTGATTGATCAAGGCCAGTAATGTATTTTCCAACTCCGACTCACTCAGTTTCCTGCAGAATGCTTGTTGAATGTACCATAGGTCTCAAAGTGTATGGGGATGATTCGGTAGCCTATCATCCTCTTAAAATGCCTCACCATGACTAGATGGTCATTGTTTTCTAACGTCCAGGCTTGACCAAGACGTACACAAAAGTGTAGAGTAAAGCTTTGTACCTTGGTGTCCTGTTAAATATCAAATTGTCTTGGACCCAGGTGTAAGTTGAGTTTTCGGATTCAAAGTTGGGTTTTTTGAAGTAAACATTTGGTCAAGTGTTTTTTCTGCGTAGTGCTAGCTGAAAGCCGCAACAAATTAAAACAAAGCTTCCTGTAGCCTTCAACAGTCGGAATGAGGTTTGTGTCGTGAAATCTGAATCCTTGACGTGAAGGATCAGGGAATTATACAGCATTATGCGTAAAAGCAGCTGCAGACTTGCCGATTATTGAGCGTTTTTTACATTTACGAGTATTAATTCAGTCTACGGAAAGAGGAAAAGGCTAAGAAAATAGATGGAAATATAGATTGAAAAAAATATATGACTTTATTTATTTTTGGCCACTTGGTTGTAAGCCTTAGGAGAGTATTAAGTCTAGTTGATGTATCATAACGTTTATTAGGAGGGAGAGGTCTACGTTTTAAAATAGAGCTAATTGTGGGTCTTCAGCTATTTAGAAACAGTCAACATACAATTTGTTTTTATTTTTACGTTTCATTCAAATGATGTACATCAT
Source organism: Gadus chalcogrammus (assembly GCF_026213295.1). Lineage (NCBI taxonomy): Eukaryota > Metazoa > Chordata > Actinopteri > Gadiformes > Gadidae > Gadus > Gadus chalcogrammus. The sequence continues at coordinate 4,460,314 of NC_079415.1, read as the reverse complement.
TTTTGTTATTATCTCAGGTAACTTTTCATAGGCCCTTTTCATGTAGGTTCTTCTGACATATATTCTTTACAAGTTTTTTCGCTCATGCTAAAAGCTAAGCTAACGATCCGGTCGCATAAACGACTTGATCCCCCTAAGTCAAAGGGTGTTTTAAGAAAGATTTTTCATGGATACACTTTTTCATGGAATATAAGAAGGAAAGCAGATGGAACAGTACAACAATTACAACTTTTGTGTCTAATGTTTTCCGCTGGGTAGCTTTTCAGCTATGAATACGTCTTACAGTTTGAATGTGTAATGAAGAATTAGTTACGTTAAACTCATTGTTATCACCCTCCCCTTTATATAGTGTGGAAATAAACGAAAGAATTAAACGTGCAACTGAAATGAATGCCATTGAATACCGCAGAACAGAGTTCAGACGTTCTCCTATGTGCTTGACCGAGTGTACTGTACGAACGGTAGGCGAACAGATCAAGTGACCAGTGGTTGTAAATATTAAGTAGACGCTTTAGGGGGGAAAAAAAGCAATATGTGAAACACAGACTTCTTTGTGTCATATGATGTACTGTAAAACCCTTCATCTATAAAAGTAAATGCGTGTCTATGATGTGGCCTACTTTGCAGTTTGTTTATGTTTTAACTGTTGAGCGAAAAACACAGTCGAAAAAACTCAAACACCCTTGCCTATTGACCTCTGAGTGTGTCATGAAATGAATGTAAAGGAAGCTGCTAGTGTGTGTGTGTGTGTGTGTGTGTGTGTGTGTGTGTGTGTGTGTGTGTGTGTGTGTGTGTGTGTGTGTGTGTGTGTGTGTGTGTGTGTGTGTGTGTGTGTGTGTGTGTGTGTGTGTGTGCCTGTGCCTCAGTTAACCTTGACTCCTAACGCTAGAGTCTCCTTTCAGAGCTCCTCAGAATGTTCACTAACAACGTCGGGAAATGAAGGAACTCTGGAGAAAAGAAGGTTCCACAAAGGTCACAGGATATGTGACCCACGCCACAGTATGAAGAGGTGGGTCGAGAACTCATTCCATCAATGCCCCCTGTGTGTGTGTGTGTGTGTGTGTGTTTGTGTGTGCGCGAGTGTCAGTGTGTGTGTACGTTTGTGCGTGTGTGTGTGTGTGTGTGTGCGAGTGTCCGTGTGTGCGAGTGTCAGTGTGTGTGTGTGTGTGTGTGCGAGTATCGTTTTTTGCGAGTGTCAAGTGTGTGAGTGTGTGTGTGCGTGTTTCAGTGTGTGTGTGCGAGTGTCAGTGTGCGCGAGCGTGTGCGCGTTAGCAGCGGGAACACATGGAGGTCAGAAAACGTCCATCGAAGACCCCCAGAGTTTACCACCAAACACACCGGCCTCTACGACTCATCAGCTGAAGGTTTAAACTCCTCGCCCAGCATGGGACTGTGTGGAGGTATGTGTATCAGCGTGTGTGTGTCGTTACGGGTGGGACAGCGGTCTGGTGTCACCGGCCTGCAGCCAGACCGGAGCCCGGGAGGCAAGCATGCCCCCCGCCCCCCCTCAAAGACACACAGTGGGAGACTTAAAGACTTAAAAGACTATGGTTTGGTATTTGCGACCAAAGTACTTTGGTCACCTCGTGTGTCAGGGAGACAGAGGAAGACATCACTTGTCTTTCGTCAAGTTTAGTGTCCAACCATCTGACAGGAAGGACAGGAAGTCCTTGTAAGGAGTTACACATGGAGTAGGGAGTTGGGAGGTAGAAGCCCATTGGTTCATTCCAGAGTGTTACCCCTCCAGATCCACACACTGATAAGACACTTCAGTAGCTGAGCTGTTGTTTTATCGTGCTTTATTGTGTTCTTTTTGTGTTGTATGGTATATTTTAAGACTCATGCATCTTCAGCGTCAACCCCACGCAAATTCTCCCTCCAGTTCAGATGGACACAAGCGAAACAAAGTGTTCTTTATGTCTGAGTGTTTGTTTGTGTGTATGAAGAGGGGATTATCAGGACCTGGAGCCTGTACTTCGCTGAGTGTAGTGTTAGTGTTGTGTAGTGTTAGTGTCTACACAGTCTGGCTCTTGTCTATCGTTCCCCCCCCCTCCAAGGATCAAATGCACGACAATATTTGCTGCTCCAGAGGCTTAGCGTCCAATAACATGGTGTCAGGATGTAGGCAGCTCCTCACCAGATATTAGACCCCACCGGCCCCACATACTCACTAGTGATCACTAGTGTCTCTCTCTCTCTCTCTCTCTCTCTCTCTCTCTCTCTCTCTCTCTCTCTCTCTCTCTCTCTGTTTTTTCCCCTTACTCTCTCTGTCTGCCTGCCCGTCCGTCCGTCCGTCGCTCGCTCGCTCTCTCTCTCTCTCTCTCTCTCTCTCTCTCTCTCTCTCTCTCTCTCTCTCTCTCTCTCTCTCTCTCTCTCTCTCTCTCTCTCTCTCTCTTTATGTCTCTTTCTCTCTCTCTGTGTTTGTCTGTTTGTGTGTGTGTGTCTCTCCCTCAGTCTGTCGGTCTGTCTGTCTGTTTGTCTGTCTGTATCTCTCATGAGAGAGAAGGGGGGAAGTTAACCTCAGTGACCTCTCTCGTGCCAAAGCACCCCCTGACCTTTGACCCGGGTGTATTTAAAGAGCACGTTAACTGACCCCTGGTAGCATGCATGTGGCTAAGCGGTGTGAGTGGTGTGTGAACCTGATGGTCGATAGTCAGCTCTGTGTGTGTGTGTGTATGTGTGTTTATGTGTTTGGTGTGTGTGTGTGTTTGTACGTGTGTGTGTGTGTGTGTGTGTGTGTGTGTGTGTGTGTGTGTGTGTGTGTGTGTGTGTGTGTGTGTGTGTTTGGTGAGTGTGTGTGTTAAGTGTGTCGGGGCGCATGCATGTTCATATGCAATGTGTTCTGTTGACCATCTGAAACATTTCCACGATTCATCCTCTCTCTCTCTCTCTCTCTCTCTCTCTCTCTCTCTCTCTCTCTCTCTCTTTCTCGGGTTGTGGCTGAAGTACCGATGTGATGATGAACAGAACAGCATCGGAGAGAGAGAGAGAGAGAGAGAGAGAGGGAGAGAGAGAGAGAGAGAGAGAGAGAGAGAGAGAGAGAGAGAGAGAGAGAGAGAGAGAGAGAGAGAGAGAGAGAGAGAGAGAGAGAGAGAGAGAGAAAGGGAAAAAGAGAGAGAGAGAGAGAGAGAGAGAGAGAGAGAGAGAGAGAGAGAGAGAGAGAGAGAGAGAGAGAGAGAGGAGAAGGAAGACTAGCTAATAGTAGCAACAAGGCCGGGGCCATGTTTAGGCCATGGTAGAGGTCGCGGTGGGCGTCAGAGGAGGTGTTGAGCGGGTGAACTCGGGAGCGTTCCTCGACGGGGGTCTCTCGGGTCGACTCCGGTTTCCACGGTGACGGACAGGGCGGTCGGGTTGAGGGGGTGAGGATGGAGAGAGGAGAAGGGGAGGCTGTGTCGCGCCGAGGTAACCTGACAGCAGCTCTGCACAGCTTCCCCGGGCCGGCCGCCGCCACACCAGACCCGCTCCGATAACATCGGCCTCCGTGACGACGGACCGCTGGAGCCCCCCCCCGCTAACGACGTCCAACACACAAACACACACACACACACACACACAGGCACACACACACACGGCCACGCGCACACGTGCACACTTCTGATTGCACAAATGTAGCTTTTCCTGTATTTGTACAGACCATAATCAGTTTCTAGTCTCACATTAACAGTCGGTCAATGACACGCGTTGGGAGTCCCTTTGCTGACGAACACCAGGCCAGAGGTCCTCGGTCCTCGGCCCCTTCTCTCGACTAGGCCCGGACGAGCTCCCGTCAGAGCGGAGGTGGCGGTCTCCGTTTCCCGTTTCCTTATCCTGGGCGTCGGAGCGGGCTGTCTGGTCACCGGAAGGTTGCTAGCTCGATCCCCGGCTCCTCCTATACTGAGAGTCGGGGTGTCCCTGAGCGAGAGGCCTCCATCTCACCGCTCCCAAGCAGCTGATGGTCGCCTCCCGTGGCTGACACCACCGTCGGTGTCGTGTGAGTGGGTGCATGTTAGGCAATATTGTAAAGCGCTTTGAGTGGCCGCTGGTTAGAAAAGGGCTCTATTAATCCAGTCCGCTTACCATGAGTGCGACTGCGATCCTGCAAACCGCTTCCCCACGGTCGGCTCAAGGCCTGAGAACGAGCAGCTCAGCTGAGATCTCCTCAGTCCAGCGCTGGAATTTAATAAAACGGAGATGTTCCCTGGATGGTATAGCTGATGTCGGCCGATTACGTTCGAAAGCCAAACAAACACAAGCCGCCATAGGGCTGGCGACCGCGTTGAACCGGTGGGTGAACCCAGAGGGTTTTAGGGGTACAAATGAACGGGAGGTCAACGTTTCTTAACCCCAAGACCAAGGCTCCAGGACTCGAGCAAACACGTTCATCTGACTTCAATCACGGAGCTGATGCGTCATTCTATTACTGGAAGGCGTGTCACTGTGCGTGCGCGCACTTGTGTGTGTGCATGTGCGTGTGTGTGTGTGTTTGTGTGTGCATGTGCGTGTGTGTGTGTGTGTGTGTGCGTGTATGTGCATATGCATGTGCTCGACGAGTGTGTGCACGTGCGTGTGACCGTTTCAGAATCCAACACAAGATGTACTTTATTAATCCCAAAGGGAAGATTCCACTCAAGTGACATAACGAGGTCAGAAACAGGAACAGACCTTCAGTTATGCTGAGGAAGATCAGAGAAGAATGAGACTCAATTGGGAACCTTGAGGGAGAATGGGTCGGTGTGCCTGGGAGGGTAGTCTCTCTCTCTCTCTCTCTCTCTCTCTCTCTCTCTCTTGTGTTTTCCACACACACTGAAGACACCTGCCTCTCCATTTCTTCCCCTTTCATCTCCCCCTCTCCCCGCTCCCTCCTCTCTCTCTGTCCGTCACTGTCGCCCGCCCTTTGTCTCCCGCTCTCTCTCCTTTCTCTCTCTCTGTTCCTCCCTTTGTCTTCCCTTCTTTCTAGTGGGGAGATGAAAGAGAGAGAGAGAGCTGATGGCCCCGACCGCACACCGGCCTACTGGTCTTTAGGTCCGCCCCCTCCACCACCAGCTGTCACTCAAACCCAGCCCCGGGGCACACCGCTGACCCGCATGTACGCTGACACACACACACACATGCACATACATACGCACATACACATACACATACACATACACACACACATGCAGACGCACACATACACACACACATACACATGCGCACACATACATTCAGAGACACATACCCGCTATCACAAACACATACACACACATACACACACATGCACACAGACACATACACACACACATCACACACACGCACACACGGACACATACACACGGCCACACACAGACCGATGCTCAGACAGACACACACACACACACACACACACACACAACCCTGCTTACACACCCTGACACGCACGCACGCACACACGCACGTACACACATCCAAACGCAAACTGTATACACAAACACAAACACACACACACACGAACCATTCGCACACATCCTTAACAGCCTCTTCTTGCCAACATCATGTACACAACAAGTACGTAAACAAGCCGAGCGGCGATCCTTCTGCGTGACCGTCAACCGCACGGAGACATCCGCTCCCAGCCGCGGCTAAGAAGAGCCAGCTGCAGGGCCCATCGCTCCCTCTGCCGTGTTCCCATCGTCCGCGTGACAGCGTGCATGATGGGAAGTGTCTCGCTAATGGGACAGAGGAGTGGAAGGGGGCGGGGCGACTGCAACCGCCGCCGCCGCCGCCGCTGGTAGGCCGCGAGAGAGACGACTGGAGGGCTTGGGTCCTACGACGGCCGCCTCTCCCCCGGTCGGGGGGCCCGTCGATGGGGTCAGAGGGAGGCTGTTGGCTCAGTGGAATCTGACGCCTCCATCGCCTTCAGAAACTCATTATTATGAGTGTTCATCTCTGTCTCTGTTCCTCTCTGTATCTGTCTCTCTCTGTCTCTCTTTGTCTCTCTCGGGTCTCTCTCTATGTCGCTGTCTATGTCTCTGCTTTTCTCTCTTTTTTCTCTCTGCTCTCTCTCTCTCTCCCCCTCTCTCTCCCCCCCTCTCTCTCTCTCTCTCTCTCTCTCTCTCTCTCTCCCCCTCTCTCTCTCTCTCTTTTTTCTCTCTGCTCTCTCTCTCTCTCCCCCTCTCTCTCCCCCCCTCTCTCTCTCTCTCTCTCTCTCTCTCTCTCTCTCCCCCTCTCTCTCTCTCTCTTTTTTCTCTCTGCTCTCTCTCCCTCTCCCTCTCCCTCTCTCTCTCTCTCTCTCTCTCTCTCTCTCTCTCTCTCTCTCTCTCTCTCTCTCTCTCTCTCTCTCTCTCTCTCTCTCTCTCTCTCCCTCTCTCTCTCTCTCTCTTTTTTCTCTCTGCTCTCTCTCCCTCTCCCTCTCCCTCTCCCTCTCTCTCTCTCTCTCTCTCTCTCTCTCTCTCTCCCCCTCTCTCTCTCTCTCTCTCTCTCCCTCTCCCTCTCCCTCTCTCTCTCTCTCTCTCTCTCTCTCTCTCTCTCTCTCTCTCGCCCTCTCGCCCTCTCTCTCTCTCTCTCTCTCTCCCTCTCCCTCTCTCTCTCTCTCTCTCTCTCTCTCTCTCTCTCTCTCTCTCTCTTAATCATTGGGGGGTTACCACAGTAACACCTATATCCCCTCTGACAGACAGACAAACTCTCCCAAGATGTCTGAAAGTGCCCGTGCATTACACATGAATGAACATGAACTCACAGTCACCTGACAGACGCATGCTAACACGCACACTCATGTATGCAAACACACAAACACACACACATGCAAACCAACAAACACACACACACACACACACACACACGCAACCCCCCCCCTGGCCCCCACACACACAAACTTGCAAAAAAAAACACACACACACACACACACACTCTTACATACATACCATGACCTCCGAACACATGTGCTTATTTCTGTACATCTAGGATGCTTACAGACACACGCACGCACACACACACACACACACACACACACACACACACACACACACACACACACACACACACACACACACACACACACACAACATGGAAGAGATGGCTCTGATTTATGTGTGGTCAGAGGTCAAAGAGAACTCTCATCTCGTCCCTCGTTCTCATGTCACATCGGGGGTCTGACGTCTCCATAAACGCTCCAAACGATGCACTCTAACTCAGCAGAGATTAAGACCTGGACTTTAATGGGGCTGGTCTGCACGAAACCACAAAGATGTCACTTTGACATGTTAGAAAGGGAGCAACACTCACAAAACGATCACAGCTTCCATTTGTACAATTCTCGTTTTTGTGTATTTGTAAAGAACGTATTCAGTTTCTTGTCCAGCGTTCACAGTAGCCTGATTAAAAAAATAAGATTTATACTTTTTGGGAAAGGGGATGAAATTGTGAAATATTTGATCAAACGGTGCCCTTGTTGTTTGAGATGATCCACCATTTTGGACCTCAGCGAAATATTGATCAACAACAACTTTGTTCTTTCGGCTTAAGAAGAGATCAGACTTTCTGACATGTGAATCTAGCATATTAGCATGACCTTTAGCATCACATAACCAATTATGGGAAAAATGAAGGGAAAACCCCCGCAGAAGGAAATATGTCTCTGACTAATAAAGGCATGGGAAAGTTCTAGGACCTGCCCCTCCTGTACGTTACAGAGCTTGGGAACCTGGGCATCAAGTGGTTCCACAACCCGTCACTACACCATGTCGCCAAAGACTCATGGGCCAGAACTCTCCTTCACGAGTGTGGATGGCTCTTAGCTAACAGCGGTAAACGCCGTGCTAACCCGGTGAGCCATATCTATAAGAGATTTTTGTTTCTCAAAGGGACAAAGATAATTAAATAATGGTTCAAGCTACATTTTTTGCGAAAAATTCAAATTCTATAGAAACAAATAATCGCCATTTGTCATCTACTTGACTTCGGCAATTTTTACGCTAAATACAAGATCAACCATATTATATGACTAAGGCAATTATGCTATGAGGCCAACAAAGTACACAAAACACAACACACACTCGCTCAAAGCCCGTATCGACCTCAAACCGTCCGTCATTCGAGTCTAGTTCCCATCGTTCCCAGGACCCAACAAAGTGTTCCATTCTCAGGCTCGTAGCTATTCGCTATTGCCCTAACAGGGTATAACTATAAAAAACCCTTGCATGTACTCATGTTCACTCCGATGTGGTCGTCACATGACTGTCCTGACACCCCGGCCTTCGGCGTCTCCATCTGGTGTCTGGGTGCGGTTCGAGCCCCAAAGACAACTCCTAGAGTCAAGAGGCAACATTTTGAATTCCCGGTTTAATTACAGTTTAAAAATATAACTTATTTCCAATTTTCACAGTAGCGCCTGTTGTGTGCGGCACGGCCCATCACGCCTGTCCGCTAATTACCCTCCGTGTCCCCTCTGCGGGCTGTTTCCTCTCTCTGAGCGCCTCTCTGTGATTGGCCTAAAAGGAGGTATTGTAACATAAATCCCGTGTCGCCATCCTACCTCCTGGTTTCCCGAAGGCCGTGAAGCAGCCGGGCAGGAAGCAAAACAAAATTGTCAAATATGTTTTTCTTGTTCTTCCCCCAAACAGAAATGCGGTTGTTCGACGGCGTGGATGCACCCCCGTGGGGAATTGGTGGTGGGATCAGCCCGGCGCTCTCTCTCACCCCCGCCTCGCCGCGCCACAAGCTGGTCGCTCGAAAGCCGCAACGCTGAGGAACAGCATCCACGGGTCCTGAGGCGACCGTGGTGTTGGCTGGTTTCACTGTGGGTGAGTCCCTTCCAGTCCGCACCTTAAGGTCTTAAGGCACCTTAAGGACCTTAAGGTGTCCGCACCTTAAGGGCCTTATGGTGTCCGCACCTTAAGATCAGTGCTCGCTGGTTTCATTTTCCACCAGTCTGCCCCTTAAAACCTCAAGGGAGCTGGAGGTGCAGTCTGACGGACACGCTGCTGAGCCAGCAATCTGCCAGCAGTTACAAGGGCGGGTTGTGAGTGTTACCAGTCGGTCTACTGGTTCTAAGGGTTACCAGTCGGCCTACAGGTTGGTTCACAGAGTGAACAGTCGGTCTACAAGTTGGTTCTGAGGGTTACCAGTCAGTCTACTGGTTCTTAGGGTTACCAGTTGGCCTACAGGTTGGTTTTTTTGGGTTACCAGTCGGTCTACAGGTTGATTTTTTGGGTTACCACTTGGTCTACAGGTTGGTTTTTTTGGGTTACCAGTCGGTCTACAAGTTGGTTCTTTGGGTACCAGTCAGTCTACAAGCTAGTTTCTTTGGGTTACCAGTCGGATTACAAGTTGCTTTCTTTGGGTTACCAGTCGGCCTAGAGGTTAGTTCTCAGGGTTACTAGTCGGTCTACAAGTTGGTTGCTTTGGGTTACCAGTCGGTCTACAGGTTGGTTCTCAGGGTTACCAGTTGGTCTACAGGTTTGTTTCTTTGGGCTACCAGTTGGACAGTTTAGATTCTTTGGGTTACCAGTCGGACTACAAGTTCGTTTCATAGCATTACAAGGTGGTCTTGAGTTTGGTCTCTCAACCTTACAAGTTGGACTACAGGTTTATTTTTAAGGTAACCAGGTGGTCTACATGTTGTTTCTCTCAGAGTTCAAAAGTTAATCTACAAGTTGGTTAATGAAGTTCACAAGTTGATGCAGATGCTGGCTACTCAATGTTTCAGGTTGGCCTAATGATTAGTGTCTCAGGGTTAGTCTTTCCTCCAGGCTGGTTTCTGAAGGCTACAAGTCGACGTCAGATTGGGCTGGTCCTGAAACGGGTCAGAGCTCGGGACAGTTTGAATCTGGGTCTAGATCCTAGAGAGCCGCTGGTCCATGAGGAGGCCTGCAGTGCTGGGCTCCATCCCACACCCCTCCATCAGAACCCTCCTCTGAAACACCTGGAGAGAGAGAGAGAGAGAGAGAGAGAGAGAGAGCGAGAGAGAGAGAGAGAGAGAGAGAGAGAGAGAGAGAGAGAGAGAGAGAGAGAGATTAAGTTAGATAAGAGGTGAAGAGGGGTAGATAATGGGTAGAAAAGGGGTCGAAGGAGGTGAAGAAGAAAGAGCGAGATAGAGAAGAGGTAGAACGGGGAAAAAAAGAGTAGAAAGGGGAGAGGAAGGGGGAGAAAGGGGGTCATACTAAAAATAAAAGAACAGATCAGAGAAAAGTTGACATGCATTGAAAAGCTTAACGTCCCCTCAGGCCGAGAGAGAGAGCGAGAGAGCGAGAACGAGAGAGAGACAGAGAGAGCGAGAGAGAGAGCAAGAGAGCAAGAGAGAATGGGGCAGAGAGAGAGAAAGAGGTTGGCCTCCATTACACTAAGGGACTCACACCCTATATCCCGACCCACGCAAATCTATGTAAAACATGTGTCCAAACACATTTGAGTATTGTATGTTTCAGGGGTTTCCTGGACTCCCCAGAGGACGAACACACATGTTGGACTGTGTAGCGTCTGTGGAAACATTGTCATGTCTGATTACCTTCATTACTTGGTCTTTATTATCTTGAGGGAAACACACACACACACACACACACACCCACCAGGGTTTAGAATTACAAAAGGCTGAGAAACAAACCCACCACCTGCCTGGCGCTCTGAAAGGAGAGGGGGCGATCGAGGGCGATCGAGGGTGAGCGAGGGCGAGTGAGGGCGAGAGAGAGAGGGAGAGGGCGGGGCTAATCTGCAGCTTTGAAACTGAATGAGGCTGCGGTTTCTGTAGAATTAATCATCTGTTTCTAGTGAAAAAAATGTGCATGTACGTGCGTTTGTGCATGCCTGTGTGTGTGTGTGTGTGCGTTTGTGTGTCCTCCTCACCCTGAAGCTCCTCAGTCTGCTCAGTCTCTCTCTGACGTCGGCCTCCTGGCTAGAGGAGAGCTCTGTGACGTGACGACGCCACCGTCGCTCCTTCTCCTGCACACACACACGCACACACACACACACATACACACACACAGGTACACACACACACACATACACACGCGCACACACATACACAAAATATGTACACAGACACAGACACAAACACACAAACACCCACACACACAAATACACATACGTGCATACACACTTACACAAACACACACACACACATCACACACACACACACACACACACACATACACACACACTTGGAATGAAGGTTATTGCAAGACATCCATTAATTCTCAGTTCAGTAACACCTTGACCCAAATAGGTTTGTTTATACTGGGTCCCTCTCTCTCTCTCATCGCCTGGATCGCCCTTCACACTGTTATCCTTCAGATTACTGGAGGACAACTGATCCTGCGTTTCCATAGAGACACACACGACGTCATCTTCTGTGTGTTTGTGTGTGTGTGTGTGTGTGTGTGTGTGTGTGTGTGTGTGTGTGTGTGTGTGTGTGTGTGTGTGTGTGTGTGTGTGTGTGTGTGTGTGTGTGTGTGTGTTTATACAGTATGTGTTTCAGGCCTACTGGGAGGGTGTACTGGGAGAAGGGAGAGAAGAAGGGATGGAAATGGGACATAGTGGGATGAATAGGGGGTCGAAAGAAGAGATGAACGGATGAATTGAGTAAATAGAAGAAGGGAGGGAGTTAAATAAGGAGGAGGGAAAGGTGAGACTAACGCACACACACACACACACACACACACACACACACACACACACACACACACGTATTATGTGAACAACACAGTGAACAACATATGGTCAGATGCACAGTTTTCAACCCACACAAACACCCTTAGCCAACACACACACACACACACACACACAGGGGCGGCCCCAACACATTTGGCGCTCTAGGCGAGGGGGGGGGGGGTATGAAGCGATTGTTGACGGGGGGGGGGGGCGGGGGGGGATGAAGCGATTGTTGACGGGGGGGGGGGGGTATGAAGCGATTGTTGAGGGGGGGGGGGGATGGGGGGGGGGCGATTGTTGACGGGGAGACGTGGCCAATAAGTAATTTTTTTTTTTTTTTTTCGGGCGCATTTTATATTTTGCGCTCCCCCTCTAGATGGCGCTCTAGGCGGCCGCCTGACCCGCCTGTAGGGAAGCCCGCCCCTGCACACACACACACACACACACACACACACACACACACACACACACACACACACACACACAAACCCCCACCTAACAAACACACACCCGGTAAGGCTGGGCCCGAGCGGAGAAACATTCCTCGCCACCCTGCGAGTCGCCGTGTAAACGATCCCGCCGACAAATTGCCCCCAGTTAGCCTTCCGTCTTCCTGCAGCCGAGACCAATCACAACACACCGCCAGGCAATCTGACATCTGGCGCGTCCGACGTCATTAATCCCCCGGTCTGCGGCCGGCCGGCCACGACGTGTGCGGCGGGGTCGATAGAGACAAGGCTCCCGTTCAGCGCGCCCGGGACCAGACGTCTCCGCTAAACCACGCACTGGGCGGCGGAGGGGGTCGGAGGAAACGTGCGGTTATCGGGGAGTTTCCGGAGGGGGGGGGGGGGGGACAAGTGGCTATTTAATTGGTTCCAGCGGTTTAATCGGTTGCCTTAAAAAAACGCGTTGCCTTAACACTCGGGACGTGTGGCAGCCCAGCTGGCGGAGGGTCTTGACGTGGGCCGGTTACTTCCGGATTCTGGGGTACAGGACCAGGGGCAAAGGGGGGGTTTGGATCACAGACGTGCTGTTTGTTACAGATCGCGGGCCCCTTTGGCACAAACAGGGAACGGATAATAGCTTGAGGTTTTAATCTGTCCCTGGTTTTATTTTCAGATTCAAACCGTATTTTTCCTTGGGGTTCAGTCATACTTTGATCAGGGTTTATGAAGTCAAACTGTACATAACTACGAGGAATGTGTTTTAAGGATGGGTTATTGGTGTTCTTGTTATTATTTTATGCGTGTGTTCATCGAACTTCGCGTACGTTTCCGTCCTCCTTCGACAAAAACCAGCCCAGACGACGGAGGGGTCGTGTGTGTGTCTGTGAGTGTGGTTGTGTGTGTAGGTGAGTGACAACAGGTCAAAGGTCACCACATTCCACACAGAGGTGAGATTGCTTCTATCATCTCCAGCAACCATATGCTGTCATGAGCTTCCTCTCACGTCTCTGTTTGAGTGCGTGTACGTGTGTGTGTGTGTGTGCCTGCATATGTGCTTACGTACGTGCCAGTGTGTGTGTGCCTGTGTGTGTGCGCCTGCGTGACTGCTTATGCGTGCCTTCGCATCTGTGTGTGTGTTTGCCTGCAAGACAGGAGGATTTACGACAACAAGCGGCCATGTCCTTTGCTAACCTCGCGAACTTGTGTCCGGACAACGACTACCGCCTGGAGAACACATTCTGGGCCCGCATGTGCACGTGTGTGTGCACATGTTTTCCCATGACAGAGTGTATCTGGAGGGATGTGTGTCTGTGTGTGTGTGGCTGTGTGTTTGTCTGTGTGTGTGTGTGTGTGTGTGTGTGTGTGTGTGTGTGTGTGTGTGTGTGTGTGTGTGTGTGTGTGTGTGTGTGTGTGTGTGTGTGTGTGTGTGTGTGTGTGTGTGTGTGGCTGTGTGTTTGTCTGTGTGTCTGTGTGTGTGTGTGTGTGTGTGTGTGTGTGTGTGTGTGTGTGTGTGTGTGTGTGTGTGTGTGTGTGTGTGTGTGTGTGTGTGTGTGTGTGTGTGGCTGTGTTTGTTTGTCTGTGTGTGTGTGTGTGTGTGTGTGTGTGTGTGTGTGTGTGTGGCTGTGTGTTTGTCTGTGTGTGTGTGTGTGTCTGTGTTTGTCTGTCTGTGTGTGCACATTTGTGTGTGTGTGTGTGTGTGTGTGTTTGCACATATGTGTGTGTGTGTGTGTGTGTGTGTGTGTGTGTGTGTGTATATATGTGTGTGTGTGTGTATGTCTAGTCTATGTGTTCGTGACTGTGCGCATCTGTAAATGTGTGTGCGTTTGTGTGTGTGTTCACCATCTTGCTCTCCTCCAGTTCTCGTAGTCTCTCCCTCTCTTTCTGCTCTCTCTCCATCCTTCGCTGAACCTGAAATTACCCAGCATGCAACGTTCCAGAAGGACTCAACAAAAAGTATAAATCCTCAAGTGATCGATCACTTTTATCACTGTTATTTTATATGTAACCTTTATTTGTCAAGGCAATTGCTGAAGAACAAATTCTTTGTTTAACCTTTATTTTGGCAATTCCTGAAGAACAACGTCTTTCTTTCCAGGTTATTCATGAAGATCAATGTCTTTCTTAGAACTTTATTTAACCAGGTAATTCCTGAAGAACCAGTTCTTTGTTTAACCTTTATTTGGCATGTCTTGAAAAACTAATTCCGCCATTGTCAATGAGAATTTGTTGCTCATGAATGTTAAGTTAGGGGAATTGTACACGTTTCAACTTATAACAGGCTAAATACTGAAGAAATCAATAATTTGAAATAAGTGATTGATATATTGATGAGAAAAGTAATTGTCATGCTTCCGTAAAAAAAAAAAGCCGTGCTATCTTTTACAGTTTGAGAGCTGTGTCCGTAGCAACGGTCTATAAAAGTGTAAATATAAGGCTCACCCTCTCTTCCCTTCTGCTCCTCCAGCTTTCAGAGTCACACACAGGAGTCTTTGAACCGCTTGGATACTGAAAGAGGAGCTTTCTTTAGTACTAATAATACTGAGGCGTGAAACTGGCAGACATAAAGCAACTGTCATCACATATTAACCCACATTTGTTCAGATTTAGTACCCTGTCCTTTATTTCTTTGAAGTGGTGGTCTTGTGAGATTGTATCGGGTGTTTGTGTGTGTGTGTTCGTGTGTGTGCGTGTGTGTGTGTGTGTGTGTGCGCGCGTGTGCGTGCGTGCGTGTTTGTGTATGTCAATGTCTATGTATATCTGTGTCTCTGTGTCTGTGTCTGTGCGTGTGTGTGTGTGTCTGTGTGTATGTGTGTTTGTCACCTCATAGTCCTCATCTTCATCTGGCATTTTCACCCCACCAAGGAAGGCATAGTCTTCCTCCTTACAGATTCCCCTCATTGACTTGTAGAAGACATAGTAACAAGTAAGTAACAGAAGTAAGACACAGATACAGGGTTAAGTGACACAGGATATAATATTCTTATGATAATATAAAACGTGTTTTTCGTTTTACAAATCCTCACTGTAACCGCTAGTGGAGTAAAGCCTCTTGGTTTTTCGATGGTTTCTCTGAAAGTTCAACTCATAAGTCAATAACAAACGCAGAATTATGAGTGCAGCTGGGATCTTAGACATTGTCTGGGAATGGACAGAGACTCTCACTGTGGTGTCACACAAATCAGGCTTTGGATGATACATGTAAAGTCTGACGGTAGACAAGCTCATATCTGGTTGAAGAGTGGGACTCCAAACCTCTCCGTTCTCCTGTCTCGTTCCTCAGCTGAACACCTGAACCGTTGAACGGATTCAAACCCAGACTCGACATCCATAGCATCTTTGAGAAGATGAGTTAGTATAGTACGAAGGTTGGCGTCTTTCTTCCCCTAATGTACCGTGGACATCGGAATCCCCTGGAATCTCCGGACGTGAGTCATGTTGCTGTTCTTGAGCTCGTAAGCTGGTCAGCTGGTCAACGCCGCTGTCAATCACAAACACGACATCGTGACATCCCCACGACAAATGTTCTTACTGCGCCACATGAAAACAAAAAGTCGTAAATCAGGAGCTGTTAAGTTTAAACAATATTAAAAGCTATTGTCGGAAGCAAATGAAATATATTTACTTTTTTGTTTCCTTTTGTTGCTCCATGACCAGACTTATGCTGACAATACAAATGCTGATCCAACATATAAACGTACTTAATAAACACATACATCTATGCATATCTAAAGACATCTAAACTTATATATCTTTATATCTATATTTATCCTTGCACAAGGGCTATAACTAAAATAATATGACAGATGAGAACAGAATCGAGGAGAGAAGTGGGGATGAGAATAGAAACAAGGAGAGAAGTGAGGATGAGAATAGAATCAAGGAGAGAAGTGGGGATAAGAATAGAAACGAGGACAGAAGTGACGATGAGAGTAGAAACGAGGAGAGAAGTGAGGATGAGAATAGAATCAAGGAGAGGAGTGAGGATAAGAATAGAAACGAGGAGAGAAGTGACGGTGAGAATAGAATCAAGGAGAGGAGTGAGGATAAGAATAGAAACGAGGAGAGAAGTGACGATGAGAATAGAATCAAGGAGAGAAGTGAGGATGAGAATAGAATCAAGGAGAGAAGTGAGGATGAGAATAGAAACGAGGAGAGAAGTGACGACGAGAGTAGAATCAAGGAGAGAAGTGAGGAAGAGAATAGAAACGAGGACAGAAGTGACGATGAGAGTAGAATCAAGGAGAGAGGAGTGATGACATTCTGAAGCAATAGCAGAGACGTTTACCTGAGGTGTTGGAATGCTCTTCTGTGTGCTGAGGAATCCTCTGGTCTTTAAGCGTTATCTTTTCTACGGTCTTCTTGTATTTACCACCACCACCAGCGTGGCGCAGCATCTGATGCGAGGGTCCGAGGGGCTATATATAGGGGGACGGAGAGGAGAGCTGCTGATGATACCACCGGACACGCTAGTTATTTCATCACAGCGCCCCGTAAAAGTCTCACCTCTCCTCTAATCAAGGCGTGTGATGGATGGCGCTATCAGAACCACAGCGGCCCGATATAGCCTGTGACTCACTGGAATTATGAGCCTGCCGTAATAGTCAAGAAAGATGACAATAATTGTTTAAAGTGTGTGTGTGTGTGTGTGTGTGTGTGTGTGTGTGTGTGTGTGTGTGTGTGTGTGTGTGTGTGTGTGTGTGTGTGTGTGTGTGTGTGTGTGTGTGTGTGTGTGTGTGTGGTGTACACACACACACATATCTCACATAATTCAACACAGAAACTATAAACGGGTTGCACATTCACGCACGCGCACAAAGACCCTTCCATAGACAACCACACACACACATACATGCGCCCTCACACACAGACCCAAACACACACACGACAAATACCGACACACTGAACTAGTGTCCTAAAACACAAACCCCACCTCGCCACCTGGGGTACGGCCCCGCCCCCACCTCTGAACTTTGACCCCTTCACCTCCCAGAGAGCAGCATGTCACTCATGGTTCATCTCCCACCAGGAAGGGGTCGCCCTTCAAAGACCCCCCCACAGGAAACCCCAGACAGCTTCGTCTGGACGCCTCAGGGGCCGATAGCGAGACCACCGCTGATCCACTGTGGGGTATCAACCTAGTCTGTCAGTCCATCAGTCTGTCTGTCTGTCTTTCGGTCTATCTCTTTTTCTAACCGTCTGTCCCGACCACACACACACACACACACACACACACACACACACACACACACACACACACACACACACACACACAGACACACACACACACACACACACACACACACACACACACACACAGAGACAAACAAACACAGACACACACACAGACAAACACACACACACACACACACACACACACACAGACAAACAAACACAGACAGACACACACACACACACACACACACAGATAAACAAGCACACATCCCTCCAGATTCACACTGTCATGGGCAAACATGTGCACACACACGTGCACATGCATCTGTCCATCTGTCCATCTGTCTGTCTGTCTGTCTGTCTGTCTGTCTGTCTGTCTGTCTGTCTGTCTGTCTGTCTGTCTGTCTGTCTGTCTGTCTGTCCTCTCTGTCTGTCTGTCTGTCTTACTTGTGCGTCTTCCTGTCTGTCTTTCTGTCTGTCCCGGCTTTCTGTCTGTCTACCTAATATCTGACTATCTATCGTCTGTCTATTTATCCGTCCTGTCCGTCTATCTGCCTGTATTGCTGCCTGTATATGCCGGCCTGTCTGTCCAACATCTGTCTGTCCGTCTGTCAGTCCATCGGTCAAACTGGCTAGGAAAAAAAGTGTATTTTGTTTATCTGAGGTGTGAGAAACCACGGGGGAGAGCGAGGCTGCTGTGACTCGCGGCCGGCCTCTGTGAGTCCTCAGGAGCACTTCAGTGCAACAAGACCATGAGTGTTATCCTGGGAGCTTGGCCCGCGCTCCGGGAAGATAAACACCAGGTCCCGGACGAGGCAGCGGGGGGGGGGGGGGAGCCTGGTGGAGGGTGTTTGGGTTGTGACACCACTCCACCAGAGACTGGAATAACATCAAGAGAGAGAGAGAGAGAGAGAGTGCCGAGGGAGGAGCTTCAATGTGTTGTGGGATACGTGTGTGTGTGTGTGTGTGTGTGTGTGTGTGTGTGTGTGTGTGTGTGTGTGTGTGTGTGTGTGTGTGTGTGTGTGTGTGTGTGTGTGTGTGTGTGTGTGCGTGTGCGTGCGTGCGTGCGTCCCAAGCACATCAACAATCTAGGACGTAACCATCTCTCTGACAAACTATTTCTTTAACACCAAATACTCCAAAATCCCCCCCGAATAATATCGGAGAAAAATATCTGAATTCTCAGCTGTCAACGATCCACAAAGGGGCGCCCAAACCTGGTTTCTAGTATACAAATGTGGTTTCAAGTATATAAACATGAGAGGTCAGGATACAAGCATTTACCCTTCTGCTAATCAGCTTATCCAGCCTCCTTTGAAGTGCTTGGCACGCGATATGAATCCGTCACTAAGTTGCTAGGTGCTTCATACCAGGAGCATCATTTACAAAATTGTCTGGCTGACTGCGTGCCAAATCGCAGTGGGGGCAAGGCTACGTACATATATGCACCTATATATACACATGCATGTATATATTTAGTATGCGCTACACCTGAACCTCCTAAGATGGCGCAATTGGATTGGTTCGCTATCTCGGGATATTGGCCAATATCCCGTGATTGAGATCTCAAACCCCGGATATTGCGTGAAGGTCGTCTCGTCACGCTTATAAAAACTAATAAACCACTAATAAAAACAAATAAATCCCGGCAAATAGTGTTTATTTTTGAGTGTTCACGTGTAGTTTATACTAAAACAATTATTCACCTCAGGCTCCGTGAATAGTGGACTATTCCCAACTATTCACTTCGCTTACGGCGAATAATTGTTAAATATACACATACATATTTATACAGAGTATATGTATATAATGTATACTATAGAGACACTCACTGCCAATGGTTCACTTTCACGGCAGCAGCCAACAGCCGCCATTCCCAAAGCACAGGAGGGTGAACTTGTGTGTGTAACACCAGTACAAACCCATCCTTGGCCCTGAGGTAAACCCTTCAGGGGAACACAGAGCTTCCTTTAACTCCTGCCAGTAGCAACAGCCGGCTGACGGCTTCAAGAATCGCTGGAAGTTCGGCGAGGGCCTCAATCTAGTCAGTCAGTCCTTCTGTCTGTCAGTTTAACCCTCGTTCAGCTTCCTTTAACTCCTGTCAACAGCAACAGCAGGTTGAAGGTTTCAAGAATCTCTGGAAGTCGTTGAGGCCTTGGTCTTTATCAAGACCTCCTCTCTGAGGGCTGTAGATTGACGCCTGTCGTACCAGACTCCTGTAGTTTGTCTGCTATTTACCTGTGTTTAGTCGTTTAGCAGACCTGACATGGATTCTTCTAGGTACTTGTCATTAAGGGGTGTGTAGGGGTGAGGGCAGCTTGCTGAAGGATGCTTTCTGGTAGGCTGTGGACAGAACCTGGGGTTTGAACCTGGAAACCTAGGACTGGAGGTCAAACACCCGAACAACTCGAATATCCCGCCCTGTATCTCAGCTTTTGGCCATGTTTTTGTTTTCCATTGTTTTTGGAAGCCTGTGATTGTTTTTCCTTGTTTGGACTGGTGATGGCTCGGATGTATGTACGACCTTGACACCTGCAACCTTGGACTGAAAGGCTACTCTGCGCCCATCACTATAATGTTGGCTCAGGGGTGGGGGGGGTGGGGGGGGGGATTAGGAGAGATCATGAAGTTGATTAAAGGGGACCTATTATGGTTTTTCGACTTTCATGACCTATAAACGTTGTTATAATGATTGATAGTCATATTTAACCATACTAAAGAGTTGGGTTGGCAGGAGGGGGGCGAGGGGCAGAGAATGCTGAAAGCGCCCAGATGAGAGGAAGAGTTTCCCCGAAATCGACATCGTTTTTTGTGTATGGTTAAACATGACTATCAATCATAATAACAACGTTTACAGGTCATAAAAGTCGAAAAGCATAATAGGTCCCCTTTAATGTTAATAACTTCCATGTGGAGGCATCTCCCCATGGCTTGTTGATCATGGCTGATCATTCCACCTCAAATCAATTTCCCACTAAATGTTCTTGCCCCGCTGATACGTCCCTGCCCCTTGTTTTCATTTCCCCTATTAGCTCAGCACCTATTATTCTTTCCTCACTAAACGGCATGACAGCCCTAACGTTATCTGCGTTAATAATTCACTCTGGGAACGGGTCATCGCAGATTCCGAGTGTATTTCCAGGACATTCCCATCTATGGCAGTGCAAGTGCGTGCCTGTCTCCCCGTTTCCCGCCATATTTGGGATTGTTGTGTTTTTTTTCCCTGTGAATGCTGCCGGCCGTCTTCTCCGGTTGATTCCGTGGTATCGGTGGATCCTCACGAGCCCCTGGAGGTGGAATGTGTTCCCAGATTAACCTGGGCGCTCCCACAGGGCGCTGGAACGCCAGAGCGTGCAGTGATGTTCCCCGAGAAAGACTCGTCTCTGCTGGACTATGTGAGCCGCTTCAGAGGGATCGGATGTGAACTGGTTTACTTGGATCTGTGTTCACACTGCTGAAGTGTAATCAGTTTGACACGGATTAAACAATGTTTTCAAGGAGCCACACTTCCTATGGAGTCTGATTGTGTCAAATCTGATGTAGGCTCGCTTTTATAAGTGGTCCTCAAAACATACTTGGTGTCTGGCCATGTGGCCGCGATGTGCAGTGGTCTGGGCTAAAGGATGCTATCTGACCTCCTAACCATCTCATGGGCAGACCAATAGACCAATATGAGGTGACACCTAAATCCACTTTAGTGAACTCAGATTCTGGTTTGACACCTGAAGTTCTGGTATTGCACCTGAATCCACAGAGGTGGATTCAGGTGTCTGGGTTACTGCCTGTCCAGACCTGAAGGTTGAACTATCCCGCTTTCTTCCTCATATCAGAGAGGTCCCTTCATCTTACAATTTGTTTTGTAATATCACAGAAAGTTCCGACCATTCACGTCATCGCTCCGATTTTGAAACATGAAGTCGATTTTCCAGGTATTCCGTGATGTTTTCAAGGAAACAGATTTGAGGTAGCAGATTGTGATCATGGGGATGAAGATGCTTTCTCTTATTCCTTCTGTTTGAGGGTTCGGATGGAGAGGGAAACCCTGACTCAGACCTTGTGTAGTTTTGCTTAGTGACGGTTTTGCTCACCAGCCCCAATATTCCAATTTGTCCATAAATCCAAAGTCTCTTTCCTTCATCTAAATAATGTTGAATTTAAACAAAAAAGTGACCCAGATTTCTGCTCAGAGATCTGTTTGAACTTCAACCCTTATTTGGCTCACATGGATGTAGCTTTTGACTGATTGCACCATTATTTTATGATTGGCATTATGCATTACATTTTTGCGCTCAACTATCAACAAGAGATAAGATCAGAGAAACAAACTATTAACTAAATACTATAAACGATTGGAACTGCTCAGTCTTAGAACTGCTCAGTGTGAGTTGAAAAGATGATATGAATCTTTATGAGATCAAATTAAAAAACATAATTATCTGCAGAAATTCTAAACCAAACTTAAAGGTCACCAAAATAAAATCCCTACTCTGAGAATATCATGTTAAAGTAATTGTTTTAATTTCATGTCAGAGACCAGCAACTCCCATCTTACGACTAGTATTGTTTTAGGGTTTGAAACATCCGCATTGGGATTTGCAGTGCACCTCAGTCTTACCACCTTTGAAAACCTCAAAACCATTCTGAACCAACCTTCTGAAGACCATCTAGGACCTCCTCGCCTTCCCTGGAGGAAGGATCCCTCTTCTGTGTTCCTTCTCAAGGTTCTTTACCTCTGGGTTTAGGGGCGTCGTTTTCACCCCTTAGAGTGTTTAAAGGTTAGGGATGGGTGTCTTTAACATGGAATTGTATAGCCCTGGAGACACTGATTCAGGGCTATCCAAACACAACTGACTAGACCTTCCCGATCATCACACGAGATGAGAACATTTTCCAAGAACATGTGTAATGATGGAGTTCCCTGGAGTGTGGACCTTAAACCAGCAGCCTTATCGCCAGACTCGCACAAAAACACAAAAGTTACATCTCGCCCGATCTCTGGCTGATGTTACCCTCCTTTGAGACACTTTCACCGTGGACCGAAGAATCTCTGTCTTATGTTTCTTCCTCCCCCTCCTGGGACGAGGAAAGGCAAACATTTCTTTTGTTGTTCATGGTCTTTGGCTCCCTCGCTCTGAAACACCGTCTGGAAGGTCGCCATTCTCGTGGCTCATGTTCTCCTCCATGTTTGACCTGGAGATCTGCCTATGTGTCGGCCAAAAACAAGACTCCCTGGTTTTCATCAAGAATGATACGCTCTTTATCGCCCCTTGATGCTGGTTTAATCCTTGGGGTTTCTTGGAAGAGACGAGGCGACAGGAAATAGGGCGGTAAAACGTTCCTTCTGATCCCCCCCATGGGAGTGTAGATTAAGGTTTTTGTGTTTGAGGCCCAATAATATCATCAACCTCATTTCAACCATCTTATAGACAGACGTCTTCCCATGTTTTGAGAAGAGGTCCTCACCTATTCTCCTCAGCTGCCAGAGAACAGGTGAGGTGGTAATCTCCTTCGGAGCATCGAGGGGATTTAGGGCCCAGCTCTGCCCCACACATACGTCTCCTGGAATCAGCTTCACCCCTCTGCTACACTGCTGGGTCATTATCCTGATTTGGCCCTGGCACCCCTCGCTCCCATTCCTCCCTGGGATACCGCTGGAGATGTAGTTTACAAGCCTTACAGACCTCTGTGTGGTTGTTGGCAATGAATACCATGAGGTGCGTTTAGTTGCACACACCTGCCCCTCCCTGGAGGGAGGTGTATAGCGTAGCAGAGAGGGGAGACTGGGTCATCGCGGGATAGGTCGAGGGGAGGTGGGTGGTTGATGGCGGTAGCTCCGATCGATATCGTCAGCCTCATAGCATATTTGCTTCTTGTATTTAGCATCAAAAATACGACGTAGGCATTTCTTTTTTGTGGGTGCGTGTGTGTGTGTTTCCCTCAAGATAATAAAGACACAGTGATGAGTGATGACGGTAACCAGATGTGAAACCATGTCCACAGACGCTACACAGTCCAACATGTGTGTTCGTCCTCTGGGGATTCCAGGAAGCTCATGAAACATACGATACTCACATGTGTTTGGACACATGTTTTACATAGATGAGGGTGTGATGTAGGCCCACCTCGGTTTGTGGGTTTCTGTGTGTCTGTCTGTCTCTGTCTCTCTCTCTTTCTAAGCCTGAACAAAAAATATGTACACTGTTTGGTTCAGTGGAAATACTTCAGGTCTCGGTTCTCTCCCCGATAGATAGCTCAGGCGTTCACAAAATAAACCCAAATCACACCTCGTTCTGAACACCTCGTCGTAAGTCTTGTTCGCTCGCTTTCATCGTGAACTCTAAAGGAATGTGGCCATCATACCTCTCTCTCTCTCTCTCTCTCTCTCTCTCTCTCTCTCTCTCTCTCTCTCTCTCTCTCTCTCTCTCTCTCTCTCTCTCTCTCTCTCTCTCTCTCTCTCTCTCTCTCTCTTTCTGCCTCTCTCTCTCGCTCTTACCTAAACTTCAATACAAAACGACTCACAGTGAATCCAGATGCATCGATAATGAGCAGGTAGGCCTCACATAGTGATGAGCAGGCTGTGGGGCCTGGGTCTAATGGTCTAAGGCCATGTCCAAGTCAATGTTTCACTTATCATGCTGACCGTTATTATGTCGGCCTGCATCTATCTCTCTATCTCTTGCTCTCTCTGTCTTTTGCGCTCTCTCTCTCTCTCTCTCTCTCTCTCTCTCTCTCTCTCTCTCTCTCTCTCTCTCTCTCTCTCTCTCTCTCGCGCTCTCTTGCTCTATCGCTCTCTCCCTCTCTCTCTTTTACTCTCTATCTTTTGCTCTCTCCCTCTCTCACACTGTCTCTCTATCTCATTCTCTCTTTTACTCTCTCTCTCTCTCGTTCTCTCTCTCTCTCGCTCTCTCTCTC
This sequence comes from Gadus chalcogrammus, assembly GCF_026213295.1. Lineage (NCBI taxonomy): Eukaryota > Metazoa > Chordata > Actinopteri > Gadiformes > Gadidae > Gadus > Gadus chalcogrammus. The sequence continues at coordinate 4,436,207 of NC_079415.1, read as the reverse complement.
TCTCTCTTATGCTCTCTCTCTCTCTCTCTCTCTCTCTTATGCTCTCTCTTTTACTCTCTCTCTGTCTTATTCTCTCTCTCTTGCACTCTCTCTCTCTCTCTCTCTCTCGCTCTCTCTCTCTCTCTCTCTCTCTCTCGCTCTCTCTCTCTCTCTCTCTCTCTCTCTCTCTCACTCTGTGTCCTCTGCTCCTTATTTATGATATTATATCTGATATGATACATCTGGTCTTGAGTGTTGCATAACTCCCCCCTCACACACCTCCACCAACACATCTCCACCTGTAACACCACCTCCACGTTGAACATTTCTCCTTGAACATTTTTATTTATTATTATCAAGAAACACGTAACAGTCATAATCCGTAAGCCCCGCCCATCTTCTAATGGCAAGACAAAACATGGAAGGGTGGAACCCACTCTCCCCTTGGAGAAGAGCCAGAATGAACCAGTATGAACCAGTATGAACCATCAGAACATCTTCATCCCCCTGGTCATGAGTTTCTGTTTTTCTGGGAGGGGGGGGGGGGGGGTGGCTGTGTTGAAACGTGAAGGAAACATTCGATATTCTGTGAAACAAATACTTGGTATTTTTCTAGGAGCGTCAAACTTTGGCAGTTGGCGCTTCAGAAGGAAAACCAGTCTCCATTAGATGATAAAGCCCTAGGATGCAGTGGTCTCGCTGTGGAGCCCACTGGTGACCTATTGGAGAGGCGGGGGGGCATCGGTTTAGACATTAAAAATAACCCCTGAAAGATGTTCAGCCTGGTAGCTACATTAGTATTGCATTGTTGTGTTGTGTTGAAAAGAAAAAAAAGGTAACGTAACCATGGTGAAACATGGTTTAGACGCCCTGCTGAGGTGAGTTGAGGTGTCTGAGAACCTGGCTTACACTTATTCACTGTCTTGGAACCCCTGATCAACAGTGTATGTTCTCCCACTGCTCACTGTAGTCTCTCTCTCTCTCTCTCTCTCTCTCTCTCTCTCTCTCTCTCTCTCTCTCTCTCTCTCTCTCTCTCTCTCTCTCTCTCTCTCTCTCTCTCTCTCTCTCTCTCTCTCTCTCTCTCACTTTCTCTCTCTCTCTCTCTCTCTCTCTCTCTCATTTCTTTCCATCTATATTCGGTCAAGGCACGTGTGTTGATTTCCCATGATGCAGCAGGTGTGTGTGTCGATCTCAGATTGAGTTCATTGGTTGTTTCTCTCTCCTTTTCCACGTTTTCTAGCTTCCTTTGATACAAGGAATGTCTTTCAATAAATAACAACAAATAGGTTCAACCGTCATATATAAAGATATATATATATATAGATATAGACATGTGTAAACTACATGCATTTCATATAACTTAAATAATAATTTATATGTACATAAACCCCGCGAAATACGCAACATAAACACCCGTCCCGCACGCCGCCCCTTCGTCAAGTCCCGGTCTATGTGTCCGGGGGTGGGGGGGGGGGGGGGGGGGGCGTGGGGCCAGTTCTGGGTGTGTGTACACGGGACAGTGGCTCTGCAGTACAAAAGGAAAAAAACAGTAACAGTGAAATTCGCAGCAGAGATTGGAAACCTCAGTTCCTTGGACCCATCGTGGACAGTGTTTCAGTACAAATATCCGTTCCTGTTTCTCGCCGAGTCATCGTCCTTTAAGCTCCGCCCATCATCCCCGAGAGGAGGCGGGGTCTGCCGACAGGAAGTGAGCCGTCCCCGGTTACGAGCGGGGAAGGTTCAAACCCCGCACAGCGCGGTCCTATAGGGGCGTGTCCCTCCTCCGCACGAGGGCGGACGTCCTAGCAAGCATCCGTGTTTTCCATGTTCGATCCTCTCGTTCAGTTCGTGCGCGCGCGCCCCACCCCATCCCTTACGTCTTCCGGTGTTTCCGCGACAGCGCGCACACGCAGGAGGTGTTGATGCGGATCCACCGCCACTTTACGTCGTTCACGTCCTGCGTGAGCGCGCGCACGTACGTCTGCACCGTCTTGCACTGCGAGTTCCAGTGCTTGTCGTCGATGCCCCGACAGCCGTTCTTAAAGGGCTCGGCCGCCCGGCAGCGCGTCTCGTAAAAGTACTGCTTCACCTCGGCCGAGGCGCTGGTCTTGATCTGGCCCAGCACCGAGACGGGCCGGTTCCGCAGGTCGGTGGCCTGCAACTTGTCCGTCACCCACTCGCTCTCGCTGTCGCACACCGAGTACTCCCCGCGGTAGCTCTTGTGCTCCGCGTACCGCTTCTTGCGCGTCCTGTTGCCCGGCGACGACCCCCCCGCCGCCAGCGCCGCCGCCTCCGCCGCCTCCTCCACCTCCGGCCCGCTGCCGTCGCTGCCGCCCACAAAGTCGTCCATGAGGTAGAGCGGCGGCGGCTGCAGCGGCGGCCGCTGGCTGAGCAGCACGCGCGGCGAGTTGTAGCGCTTGTGCTGCCGCAGGAGGTCGGAGGTCAGCGCGGTGACGGGCGCCAGGTCGCCGCCCGCCGCCGCCGCCCCCTGCTGCTCGCCCCCCGAGGCCGGGGGGTCGGGGCGGCCGGGGGCGGTGAAGCCGGGGGGGGCGATGGCGTTGTCCTCGCGCCTCCCCCCCTGGTTCTCCCTGGTCCGCCCCCGCGTGATGTCCGCCTGCAGCAGCTGGATGATGAGCGAGTTCAGCGGGTCAGGGCTGGTCTGTTGTTGTTGTTGCTGCTGTTGTTGCTGTTGTTGTTGATGATCCTGTTGTTGTTGTTGTCCCTGTTGTTGCCCCTGGCGACCGCCGTCCATGGTGGTCGCCTGGATACCGTAGAGGTACGTGAGGACCATCACGTACAGCAGGATGGACATCACTAGATTCACCTGTAAGATCTGCAGCACAGGGGAGAGACAGGCTCGTATTAGCACAGGACACACACACGCACGCGTGCGCACACAACGCACGCACACACACACACACACACACACACACACACACACACACACACACACACACACACACACACACACACGAATCACTGCATTGACCTGTAAGATCTGGAGCATAGCGGAGAAACAGCATCGAATTAGCACACACATGACACGCGCACGCAAGAGCATGCGCACGCACACGCGTGCACGTACAAAAACACACGTATACACACACACACACGCACACGCACACACGTGGATCAGAGGTCGTCTGAGGCCGTCTCAGGCGACAGATCGCTCCCCTTCCAGGTCAGAGGGGCTCGCTCCACCTGTTCCCCATTCTGCCAATCATAAGCAGATCGTTGAGATAGGTGTGTGTGTGTGTGTGTGTGAGTGTCTATGTGTCTGTACGTGTAGCATGTGAAGTCATGACCTACTGCGTGTATAACACGACCCAGATGATTCATGGGCTGTCTCCAGACGCATAGGAATGCACCGCACATATAACAGGATGCCGTGTGTGTGATGACATCACGCACACGCTGATATCAATCGATGTCTCTCTCTCTATGCGTTCTGCTGCTCTGTCTCTCTGGCTGGACGCTTCACACTGTTGACTGGCTGCGTTCCAAATCACATACTATTTCCTTTTAACTTGTAGTCCTTACTGCAGCTACCCAAACAAAGTACGCACTGCTGCACATAATATGCAACCAGGACATACTGCAGGTGATTTCACATATAAGTACACCTGTAGCAACACCCATCTTCGTTTGCGGGCTCAGTCGATGGAGGATTTGTGGAGGATTGTAGGGCAAAATAGACGGAAAGTATGCTGGCTTCTGTGTGTTAGTGTGTGTGTGTGTGTGTGTGTGTGTGTGTGTGTGTGTGTGTGTGTGTGTGTGTGTGTGTGTGTGTGTGTGTGTGTGTGTGTGTGTGTGTGTGTGTGTGTGTGTGTGTGTGTGTGTGTGTGTGTGTGTGTGTGTGTGCGTGCGTGCGTGCGTGCGTGCGTGCGTGCGTGTGTGATGTTTCAGCTGCCATTGACCACATCTGAACCTGTCTGTCACCACTTAACGTGGTAAGTATTGAACTACAACCACAGTTAACCGTGAACGACACCCACACACACACACACACACACACACACACACACACACACACACACACACACACACCGCCGTCAGTGAGTTAACGTGGGGCCCTGAGAAAAGATTTGTTGGCAGAGAGAAACCAGAGAACACATCCACATCCGACCGCCGTGTTGTGTTAGCGTCGTGACTCCCAGCCCTGCCATTGTTCACACGTTTAATTCACTCCCTTATTCATCCGAGGAGGGGGTTTGGGGGAACGGGGGGGGGGGGAGGTGGGGATTGGGGCTGGAGGTGAACCACTTCACTCCTGGTTCTGTTTGACACATTCAGCAGCGGCCATTTCCTGTTCATTTCCCTTCCACAATATTTTCCCAGGGCCCACCTGGGATTACAAACCCCTGGCACGGAGCCACTGAGGTGTCCCGAAACACTAAAAGGTGGTGTTTCCTCCGGCTAAATTATTAAAACAGATATCGCACACACAGGGTGTTGACCTACAGCTCTTAACGGGCTAAAGCCCATACAATGAGGTCAGGTGAACACAGTTGGAGTTCTGCCATTTCTGGACACAGTGACCGAACATTGTTGTTGTTTTTTTGGGGTTTTACGGGGGGGCACACATTTTAATCTTGACTTGAAGACTCCCCCCCTCACTGCTCTCCGTATGGACCTCTTCCACAGTGCTGAGATCCTGTCAAAAGTTCAGAGAAAGTCTAGCGACGAAGCTGGTTTGAGTTTAAGCTAAATCTGCCCAGATGAGTGACAGACTGGTAGCAGGCTTGAGTGTTTACAGATGTATAGGATATGTATATATGTGTATAGATGATTGTTTGGAGTATGCGTTGAGGCGTGTTTGTGATTTATATCATCATATATTAGTGAGGTCTTAATATCAAAGGCTGACCTCTCTCAGAGACTAAAGAGT
>NC_079415.1:4415819-4428319 GCF_026213295.1 Gadus chalcogrammus | reverse complement strand
AGCTCTTCAACTCTCGTCTTCCCTCCTTATTTTCTCTCCCTTTCTCCTTTTCCTCTGAAATTCATGTTCATCTCTGATCCGTCGTCCGCCTCCTCTCCCCTGCCCTCTCCTCCTTCCTTTTGTCCTCCCCTCCTCTCCACACTCCTCCTCCCTTCATACCCTCTTTTCTCCTCCCCCTTCTCTTCTATCTCCCCTCTCTCCTACTCCTCCTCCTCCTCCTCCTCCTCCTCTCCCCTCCCCATGCCCTCTCTCCTCCTCTCCTCTCCTCCCCCTACCCCTCTCTCCTCCTCTCCTCTCCTCCCCCTACCCCTCTCTCCTCCTCTCCTCTCCTCTCCTCCTCCTCCTTCCCTTACCCCTCTCCCCTCCTCCACTTACCCCTCTCTCTTCTCCTCTTTCCCTGGGCATGGAGTTCACAAAACGTTCCCAGGAAGGAGGAGGAGGAGGAGGAGACGCGCCACATAAAAGTCTCCCCTTTGCTCCTCCTCATGTCGGGGGGGCCGTCTGTGAGGCTCCCTCCCCCCCTTCCCCCCTTCCCCTTCGCCTGTCCGTCACGAGCTGAAACCTCCTCTTTGGAAAACACAACCTTCACCTCTCTGATGGCTTTGGGTTGCTCTCACACTCGTAACTTATACGTTTGGTTCGTGAGAATCGTCCTAAAGACAGCGTGAGTACATCAGTGGATTTATTTGGCGCACTTATTTTATGGACGTATCTCATCAACAAAGTATCCAGTATGTGTCCTGTGCTGTTACAATATCCATACTATCCGCACTCTCTATACTTAGTTTGAGTACGTAGGGCGTTCCAATTAAGATCGGGGCGAAAAGAAGTGTACTGGAAGAACCCGGATGTTATACTCAACACAGTCAAACTGCGGAGTGTGGATTGATCGGATTGATGTACACTTTGCGTACTCGACGGCAGCCATCTTAGCTACGTAGCGGAAGAGGCGGAGCCAGGCTGAGCCAACGTCGGCGCATTTTTCCACATAGCCTGCATTGATGGAGTCATTTTGTAGTTTTAATATCTTTTTATAGCTACTATGTGTAAAGAGTTCACCGTTCAAAGCGGGATGTTTATTGCGGGGGAGGAGCCGCGGCGGCAGTTGCGCTGGTCGTTTCCGGTTAGTTCACCACGGAGTATTCGATTTGGAACGACGCTGACTTCTGAAAATCGGCGCACTTAGTGAGTGCGAATAGTGTACTACGTTTAAGTGTACTCATGGAATTATGGATATCGGAACACAGCACTGCTGCTGCTCACTGATTTCTCAACGAGCAACAGGTGTGCAGCCCCACCCAACCCCAGTCTAATCAGTCTGATCGGGCCAGGTGAGGGAACTCAAATATAGGAGATGGCAACTTTGAGGCGGTTTCTTATTGAACACGTTTGCTGAGAACTTCTTAATAAAAAATAGCGAGAGAGAATCTCATGAGGGCATATCTCTCTCTCTCTCTCTCTCTCTCTCTCTGTCTCTCTCTCTCTCTCTCTCTCTCTCTCTCTCTCTCTCTCTCTCTCTCTCTCTCTCTCTCTCTCTCTCTCTCTCTCTCTCTCTCTCTCTCTCTCTCTCTGTCTCTCTCTCTCTCTCTCTCTCTCTCCCTCCCCCACCAACGTGAGAGGAGAGGAGAACCGAGAGCGTTTGACTGATGGAGTGTTGGGTGAGTGACACAGTGGGTGAGAGATAAGGGAGGCAGGAGGGAGGAAAGGTTTCGCACGGACAGAGGAGTGAAGTAAGGGAGAGGGAGAGAGAGAGAGAGAGAGAGAGAGAGAGAGAGAGATGTTTAATAATGATATTCCTGACTGACAACTTCATTAACTTCATTGTTAGGTTTTAATGTACACCTCCTTATTTCTAGAGCATTCATTTCTTACCCATTTTCCTGCTGTCATCCTTTGTCTTTTTCTAAATTTGTATAGCTCTCTCTCTCGCTCTCTCTCTTTCGCTGTCTCTCTCTGTCTCCCCCCTCCTTCTCCCTTGGCTGAGAAAGAAAGTCCAGGATTACACATCCTTAAATCCCACTAAGCTTTTGATTTCTCTCAAAATACCTCCTCTCTCTCTCTCGCTTTTCCTAAGCATTTTCTAATGCCACACCATCTGTTTGTTGTCATTTCACAGCTTCGTCGTTTCCCTCAAACGCTTCAAGATGCAGAGTTTATTGGAGATCCAACTGGGGAAAATATTCCAAGTATTCATTTTATGGAACTCCAGGAAAACAGTAAAACGATGACATCAAAAAAATTACACTGTTGATCCGAATGTATGATTGAATGCGTGTGATTGAATAGTGATTTACACTCTGGGTTATAACTTATAGCACTACTTCTCAGGATAGGAAAAAAGCAGTGGGAGGTGGGATTGAAAACGTACATAAATAACTTAAATGTCTACTGTATCTACCAAGTTCTTCAAAATAAAAAAAGAGGCATTGGCTGCAATAACAAACATCTCCCGTCAGCCCATAAACTCTTCAAAGAACTGACGGATCGCATGTCTGCGACTACAAAACTCCCTCCCCTTGCTGATCCTCATCCCAGCGATTCCCCGCCCGCGTCGGGGTGAACCAGCCCTGAGTGTACGAGGAACGCTGGGAAATCCCAGCAAATCCCTCGTAGATCGGACGAGCGCGATAAGGATGGAGGGTTTCGGAGGCGTGGACTGGTGTACAAGGAACACGGTAGGATGTAGTGGTTGGGAACAGAACTCCCACACTGGCCTGTATTTCTCGTACATGTTGAACTCTATTTCTAACATTAATCTAAATTAAATAGTTCTCAGAAGAGTGAAGCGCAGTATTGCGTGTACTGTCTTTCACCGTCTACTGTATCTACTGTGTCCAATGTGTTTCCGATCCAAGCATCACAACTAATCACTGTAGTTCGTGTGTGTTAGCGTGTTAGCATCACTGCCTATCTCTGCAGCGCAGGTCTTAGCATTACTGCCTATCTCTGCAGTGCAGGTCTTAGCATTACTGCCTATCTCTGCAGTACAGGTGTTAGTATCGCTTCTGTTCACTGCAGTGCAGGTGTTAGCATTACTGCCTATCTCTGCAGTGCAGGTGTTAGCATCACTGCCCATCAGTGCAGTGCAGGTGTTAGCATCACTGCCCATCAGTGCAGTGCAGGTGTTAGCATCACTGCCCATCTCTGCACTGCAGGTGTTACCATCACTGCCCATCTCTGCACTGCAGGTGTTAGCATCACTGCCCATCTCTGCACTGCAGGTGTTAGCATCACTGCCCATCTCTGCACTGCAGGTGTTAGCATCACTACCCATCTCTGCAGTGCAGGTCTTAGCATCACTGCCCATCTCTGCACTGCAGGTGTTAGCATCACTGCCCATCTCTGCACTGCAGGTGTTAGCATCACTGCTCATCACTGCGGTGCAGGTGTTAGCATCGCTGCTCATCACTGCGGTGCAGGTGTTAGCATCGATGCTCATCACTGCGGTGCAGGTGTTAGCATCGATGCTCATCACTGCGGTGCAGGTGTTAGCATCGCTTCCCATCTCTGTAGTGCAGGTGTTAGCATCGATGCTCATCACTGCACTGCAGGTGTTAGCATCGCTTCTGTTCACTGCGGTGCAGGTGTTAGCATCGATGCTCATCACTGCAGTGCAGGTCTTAGTATCACTGCTTACTGCTTTCCGATATAAGGCCCACTGCTTTTCAGGCGCGATGCACAGAAAACTTTACTTGCAAGAGTTTGCCAAATGATTTCATCGGCCAATCGTTGTCATCCGATTTGGAAGAATCACGTCCAACCCCTTCCCCGTGACTTGTTTGCAGATACATTTCCGCAACTTAACATTATAGCGCTTACCATATTAAGCGCTATATAAATTTCATTTATTATTATTATTATTATTATTATTATTACATTCTTTCATATAAGAAAACAGATAGTGACGGTTTTCTGTATACTGACGGTGTCTACATACAACCAAGGGTCATGGGATTTTGTCAATGGTGGAAACACAAACAGACTATGTCCTGCGGGGGTCATCACACACAGTATATCCTCACCCAAAGGTATTGGAGGGCCCGATGAGCCATCAGCCGGACATTCTCAGCGACATATCCAATCCTCAACAGGGGACACAGCCTCAACAGGGACACATCCAGGGTACAGAACCCCCCACTGATACATGGTCATGTCCCAGCCTCCGACGTTCCTCCACCAAGAGCTAGCTGGTGTTTGCAGCTGTTTTATAAGTTAGCCCCCCCGTCCCTGTAATCACAGTCTCTACAGACTTTATGGGTCTGGTCTCTGATGGGATTAGACAGTAAAAGTAAAAGAAAGTCCTAAAATGGACAGGGAGAAGGGGTCAAACGGTGAAACAGGGTAGAAACCTGTCCGACCAGTGGGTCGGAGGTGATTCGGAGGAGGGGGAAAGCACCGTCGAATCGACGTCCGACGCCGAATGCCCCCCCTCCCCCATCGTAGGACGCTCTGTTGCCGAAGTTCCCCTGCAACGACGCGGATAACGACGTGACCGGGTTTAACGGGGGAGAGGAGAAGGGGAAAAGGAGGGTTTATTCTGAGAGGAGGAAGGGCTCTGCTGGGAGAAGCTTGTAAATTCTTTCCCACCGAGGCCCTGCGAGCCATTCCGCACGCTTTGCTGGCCTGCTCCGCTAATGGGCGGACCGGGCGGCCCTGCTGTAAAAGTGGCAGAGATGGGATGCATGTGTGCTGCAGGACGAGCAGGGGAGGGGGGGGAGGAGAGGAGGGTTTGATTGAGTCGTGACCTGTTGAAGAACAGCAGCAGGTTGTTACGCAGGTAAGGGTTTTAAAGTTGGCTGCACGCCCCGCCATGTGCACAGCGGCATTCCGTTTGGACCGGTTGAATTTGATTGGAATATGACTCCCTCTCCTTCTCCCTCTCTCTCTCTCTCTCTCTCTCTCTCTCTCTCTCTCTCTCTCTCTCTCTCTCTCTCCCTCTCTCTCTCTCTCTCTCTCTGTCTCTCTCTCTCTCTCTCTCTCTAACTACCTCTCTCTCCATTTCTCTCTCTCCCTGACTCCCTCTCTCTCTCTCTATGACTCCCCCTCTCTCCCTCTCTCTCTTTCTCTCTCTCTCTCTCCTTTTCTCTCTCTCTCTGACCTACTCTCTCTCTCTCACTGACTCCCTTGCTTTTTCTCTCTCTCTCTCTCTCTCTCTCTCTAACTCCCTCTCTCTCTCTCTCTCTCTCTGACTCCCTCTCTCTCTCTGTCTCTCTCTGTCTCTCTCTATGACTCCCTTTTTCTCTCTCTCTCTCTCTCTCTCTCTCTCTCTCTCTCTCTCTCTCTCTCTCTCTCTCTCTCTCTCTCTCTCTCTCTAACTCCCTCCTCTCTCTCTCTCTCTCTCTCTCTCTTCTCTCTCTCTCTCTCTCTCTCTCCTCTCTCTCTCTCTCTCTCTAACTCCCTTTCTCTCTCTCTCTCTCTCTGTTTCTCTGTCTCTCTCTCTCTCTCTCTCTCTCTCTCTCTCTCTCTCTCTCTCTCTCTCTCTCTCTCTCTCTCTCTCTCTCTCTCTCTCTCTCTCTCTGACTCCCTCTCTCTCTCTGTTTCTCTGTGTCTCTCTCTCTCTCTCTCTCTCTCTCTGACTGACTCCCTCTCTCTCTGACTGCCTCCCTGTATCTCTCTGACTCCCTCTCTCTCTCTGACTCCCTCCCTATCTCTCTTTGACTGACTCCCTCTCTCTCTCTGACTGCCTCCCTCTCTATCTCTGACTGCATCCAGCGTCGCCCCCCCTCTCCCCCCCCCCCCCTACACACAGACACAACTTAGCTGATACAACAAAATCCAAACACCACAAAAAGGACACACAAGGCTCTCTCAGTCACACAATGGAGGTCCACAAACAAAAATAAACCTCAACGAGGCCTTTGTCCGTGCGCATGACGCCCCAAGGTAGAAACGTCACTTTCTCAGAGAATTCCCCTTGAACCTGACTGCCATCGTTTCACCAACAGATCGCCGCGAGATACCGCGTACAGTTCCTGCACCTTACAGTACGGAGACTAGCAGAATGCTGTCATTATCTCCCAGCCTTCCCCCGATGAAGAGGAGCGCCGTTGAGGCGCTGAAGGGTGGTTTATGACCAGCGCCTCACAGGCGAAGGACGTGAGGAGCCGGGATGGCGGTGGTTTGAGATTGTTCGGGCACGGGTTCGATGGTGGGAAGTGTGTTAAAGGCTGGGCTTTGTGTGGTGCCGTTGCTGCTTCTTCGGATGTACGGGGACGTTTATGGGTTCACACCAGGCGTTAGAAAGCGTTGCTCAGGAGGTAGAGCGGGTCGGCTGGTAACCGGAAGGTCGCTAGTTCGATTCCCCGCCTCCTCCTAGCTGAGTGTCGAGGTGTCCCTGAGCAAGACACACCCTGACTGCTCCCGACGAGCTGGCTGTCGCCTGTTTGGTAGCTAGTACGCTAACACCCCAGCAAGCAAGCAAGCTAGAAACATACAGGGCTCACAGCAAAACGGGTGAGTAAGAACATTTTTACAGAGACTATTAACACCAAGAAAGCCACAATACAAAGAGGACACAGTTCCTCCAAGGGTACTTACAATTTCAAGAGCAACATGACCAAGTCTGCATCTGATTTGCAGTCTTCATTTTCTTTCAGTTCACGCTATTCCTGAGAAGCTCGCCCAACGTTTACTCGTGTCTGGCCTCTCTGTCGGTCACTCTCCCTTTTCTCTTCTTCTGTTCCTCCGACATGGGGTTTCTCTGTCTCTCTTTAGTCGGCTGACCCATGATGAATGTAACAATCCCTTCGCTACTTGTGTTTACATCGAGCCGGTTCCGTGTGTGGGTCTGTAGTGCCGTAAAGCAATTTGTTACTTTGCGAGACCCGAGACTCCCGCGAGAGTGGGCGGCGGGTTGCCGGCAAAAACTTGCAATTCCCTTTCTCCGCCAAGATGCGCTAGGGGGAGTCGAAACAGCGACCAATCGACCCATAAAGTGTTATAGAACAGTCACAATGACTCTTATCCTGTTATATTAAGGTAAATTAAGCCAAAAAAGTTGCATAGTTCCCCTTTAAGAGGTTCCTGAGCCAAGATGGAGAGCATGGATGGACAGCCATGGAAAGTTAGCGAGTCAGGCAGTACATCAATGTTTCAGGAAACATTTACAACGAAGCAGTGATGGCTGCATGCCTCCAGGCTATTCTGTGAATCGTTCTACATTTATTTTGAATTGCACCTGTAGAAGAAACACGCGCTCCTCGTATAATGCTTGGCAGCTCTGGAGACATTTCAAGAGGGAACTTCCCCGTGTCTATCTTTGACGGGTGCTGGAACACACACGCAGTTTGGGCAGAGAAATGATAGGGAGAGAGACTGAGAGTCAGAGTTTTGGATTATACTGTGCAACGAGGAGCCGAACACACACACCACCAACAGGAATCTGAGGGGGTGATGTTACGCAACAATCATAGGATTTATTAGTTCTCTCTCTCTCTCTCTCTCTCTCTCTCTCTCTCTCTCTCTCTCTCTCTCTCTCTCTCTCTCTCTGGTGTCTGCCCTCCTGTTTAGGTCAAAGTCTGTCTCTCTCCCTCTAAACCTAGACTGAGAACTGGAGGAAAAGAGAGAGAGAGAGAGAGAGAGAGAGAGAGAGAGAGAGAGAGAGAGAGAGAGAGAGAGAGAGAGAGAGAGAGAGAGAGAGAGAGAGAGAGAGATGGGGTAGAGAGAGAGAGAGAGAGAGAGAGAGAGAGAGAGAGAGAGAGAGAGAGAGAGAGAGAGAGAGAGAGAGAGAGAGAGAGAGAGATGGGGTAGAGAGAGAGGTGAGCTCCTGGTTCTATCTGGACGGCAGGTGGGGGGTCTGACCCCATAAAAGGTCACTTCCTCCTGCTGTTGCCGTGACGAATGCATGCCATGTCCCATGGAAAGTAATCCAACAGGAAGTAGAGATGAACCTTAATCACTGGGCCACTCCGACTGCACCCACGGATTACACCCACACATGCACACGCGCACACATGTAGACACTCACGTAGACACAAATACACACAAACACACACACAGAAATACAAACACGCACACACACACACGCACACACACACAAATACACACACACACACAGACACACACACACACCTACAGTAAATACACAAGCCGACACACACTAAAACACCCTTACAGATACACATGCACACACACACCCACACACACACAAACAGACACACACACAAACACACACCCCAAAAACATGTGTGCATGCACACGTGCGTCACATTGGTGCATTAAAACAGGACGATTCAAAGTACAACATGTTAAAACGTTATTCAGCTTCCAAGCATCCCGCTCATCCAAGCTTCCCTCTTATGTCTTCATCAGACGACCCCGTTCACGTGCGCGCGTGTCGGCGCAGTCACAGGGTGAGCTGTGACTGCGTGCCATAAAGGACGTTTTGTTTGTCATCCGTCTTCAGATGTGCCGACAAAAACGATCTTCTGATATAACCACGACCGGGGACTTATGGCGGCTCATGTAATCGCCCAGACATCCAATAATCCATAAAGGTTACGGTAATATGAAAGCACCTTGTGGTGGAAGGATGGGTTGTCGTAGAGTTTGAATGACTGATGATGATCTAATAATGATACGCTTATGTACGATTAACGTTTGTGATGGACGGCGTTTCGCCCCTCTCGAACCCAAGTGATGGAGTCCCATGAGTCTGCACACGCAGCTCCCATCACTGTGAATGAAAATGTATAATCTGAAGGGTTTAAACCCAGCAGGCAGGGCGAATCCCTTTCTGGGGAATCTCATCCGAGCCAGTAAGTACAAAAAACATCAGTTTGGGATTAAAGCTCTCTCTCTCTCTCTCTCTCTCTCTCTCTCTCTCTCTCTCTCTCTCTCTCTCTCTCTCTCTCTCTCTCACTCTCTCTCTCTCTCTCTCCCGCTCTCTCTCTCTCTCTCTCTCTCTCTCTCTCTCTCTCTCTCTCTCTCTCTCTCTCCTGTGTGCTTCCAGGCCAGGCCCAACAGGTATGATTAAAACCTGAATCCTTGTCATACCTTCAGGATTACAAGGTTGTGCCATTCGCATTCGGCCCAACGACCCCGCGGCATGTTCATGAAGGTGGCTGTTTCTGTACATCCTTGTTTTTCTGCACTGGGCCTCATGTGGACACCATGAACCTACAGGCGGAGAGAAGGGGTTTTCCCACTGCTGGGGCGATATGGGAAGGAAGGGAAGTCACTGTTACACAGAGAGTATGTGAATCACAAGACATCCAATACCTGAGGGATTCCCAGTAAATAGGATCACAGTTGCTGCACAATGATGCATAACACACACTGCACACATTATTAAACAAGTGATAGGTTACGTCACTGAGTGTGAACTAGTGTGGACCAGAGGAGGATTTTGTCATGAGGATTCATTGCTGAAGAACGTTCTGCAACAGCTATCTCACAGTCACCCAGAAATCACTCATTTGTTGTACAATCGATTGTACAACGTTCAACTTGTTGTGCAACTGTCTTTTTCGTACAAAGCACTGCTTGATGTTACGAATTTATCCTGTCCTAAGAATAATAAAAATTCTAGTCTTGCATAGACTAACATCCAAACTTACTTCAAGACATGTTCAAACTTACTTCCTTCATCCACACCTAAATCCAAATTCACATCCAAATTGATATCCAAATATATATCTCACTTCCAGGCGCACATTCAGTCTGACATCCTGGCTTATGTCCAGACTTAAATCCAAACCATACCCTTCAAGTCTCCTACATTTTTTCGCCAAACATTCAAAGGTGTGGCAACATGTGGCAAGCAAACCAATCAAAACTCAGGAATGTGGCCCTAAAAAACACAACCGCTATTGGTTAAGCATCTGTTGTCATGACGCCGAGAGCCGTGAGTCTCTCATCCGGTTCATGTGAAGATGCCAGTCTCTGACCTCTCTCTCTCCTGGTCCAAATACCTCCTGAATTCCCCAGACAGATAGATTAATAGCTTCACTAACCATGGAGAATTTGTTCCCCTCAAGATGACAGATGAGTTTGGGATTCTTCTTTTGTGGTCAACAGCGAGGCAGGAATCAATCATCGTTGAGCTCATGTTTGGAAAGATGTCTTCCCTTACATTGCTTCTCATTGCTTTCTTCAATGAGAAGCAATGTTCATTGCTCAATTCTTCATTGCTCTCTCTCTCTCTCTCCCTCCCTCTT
The DNA here is from genome assembly GCF_026213295.1 of Gadus chalcogrammus. Lineage (NCBI taxonomy): Eukaryota > Metazoa > Chordata > Actinopteri > Gadiformes > Gadidae > Gadus > Gadus chalcogrammus. The sequence continues at coordinate 4,418,162 of NC_079415.1, read as the reverse complement.
TCGTTCTCTCCCTCTATCTATTGTGCTCTCTCTCTCTGTCGCTATCTCCCCCTCTATCTCTCTCCCTCTCCCTCTCAAAAAACCCTTCACTGTGGAGGGGAAAAGGTGGAGCTTTCCTCCGAGCCTCCTTAGGTTTGTTTACTCCCAGTGCTCCCAGTGCTGTTTTGCATTGGGACGGACTCCGCTAATAGATTCTGTTGGGTTCCCTCCTGAGCATGTCTGTTTCTGGACGGGAGGCGCACCTAATGAGCCTAGCAGACAGATACATGCTGTGTGTGCGTGTGTGTGTGTGTGTGCGTGTGCGTGTGTGTGTGTGTGTGTGTGTGTGTGTGCGTGCTATGTGTGTGTGTGTGTGTGTGTGTGTGTGTGTGTGTGTGTGTGTGTGTGTGTGTGTGTGTGTGTGTGTGTGTGTGTGTGTGTGTGTGTGTGTGTGCGTGCGTGTGTGTGTGCATGCGCGTGCTGTGTGTGTGTGTGTGTGTGTGTGTGTGTGTGTGTGTGTGTGTGTGTGTGTGTGTGTGTGTGTGTGTGTGTGTGTGTGTGTGTGTGTGTGTGTGTTCGTTGGGTGGGGGCTCGTTTCAGTACCGGTTCTGCTGACGGAGGTCTCCCCAGGGGTCAGCGCAGACCGGACCGTCCCGCCAAGAGACTCTGTCCCGGTCCGGTCTGGTGCAGAAGGAAGCTGAGACAGTTCCAGAGGCAATGACCCCAACATCTTAACCCTGATGGTCTAACACCTTCAGTGAGTTATAGTACCTACGGATGGGTTTCTGAGGAAGTATCAATAAACCACAAAGACATCCCCTGGAATGCTAGTCAGTCCACCATGAAACTAAACCATGAACCTAACCCTAAAACCAAATGTTAACAATCGCACCAGAAACCAAACAGTCGATTTTAACCTGTCTTATGTCATGTGTGACAGAGCTGGGCTGAATGTATGGAAGAGATCAGATGACATGGAGGAACCGAGAAAAGGGTAAGACTCTTATGTTTTTGGTATTTTGTTGGGCAAAAATGGTTATTTCTCTAATCTCCCCCAAACGTCGACCCTGTGGTCGTTCCAGTGTCAACGCTGGGTTTACATTTTGGAAGGGATCAGATGAGCCTGAAATGAGACATGGGAGAAACTTCTCAGAAATAGAAGGAAGAATGGATAAGCGGTGACTCTGTGTGGTTTTCTTTTGCCTGGAAAAAATCTATTCTTGGAGAAAAATATATTTTGGTGCGAACAAAAGCCTATTGGCACAACCGGTAGACAAAGAAATAATGCTAACCGTGAAATCAAACCCTAACACTAACCCTAATCCTAAAACCAAAACCGTCAACCAAACCCTTACCGTAAAACCAATGGGAACTAGAAACCATAACCAAACCCTAAAACCTATTACCAAAGAGTAGGAACACAACAAAATCACCCACAAAAACATTTAATTATTATATTATATCTACTGCCATCTTGTTTCCACTCCCCTCCTCCACGGCCTCTACGTCGTCACACACCCCACTTCTCCTGGCTCCCAGAATGCACACGTTCAACTATATTCATCTCACTGTACTCCCGTTAAAAGTTTATGGTGTAGTGTCTGGGTCTCGCATATGTCTACAGGGCCCTTTGGCTCAGAGTGAATACATTATCAAACCTTCTATGCTTGCTTCATGAGCCATAAAAGTAGGATTTATATTAGGGTTCACTGGGCTGAGGGCCCCGAGACAGGGCCCCTGTTTCCCAGGCCAGCGGAGACCATCAGCTCTAGTTAAGTCAATATGGGGAACACCAGATCACTACATCACTGCACTACTTGTCTACGTTGAGGTCATTAACCCTTCAAAACAATTACGTTTGTGCACGATTTATGAATAAGACACAAGAAATATGTCATGAAAATGAAGACAGATGACATTAAGTCGTTTGTTTCCCTCCTAATCCTATATAAACCTGTCATAATAATGACAGGTTTATAAAGGATAATTTAATTAAATGAATTATAAGCCGGCCAAGACTTTTGCAATAACGGTTGAGAAATGTGTTGACATTTTGATGGTATGCTCATTCTTTGTAGATTATAAACTAAATTCCAGTAGTTAATCTATATTCATTTTATAGGCCATATTACAGACTAATATTTTTCAGTTGGCAACCGTTTGTTATTCACTTGCGTGAACCCTAAAATCAAGGGACAATTGATCTAGTATTTCCAACGGACACCTGTCATAAACTATTTTACAGTGTAGCGTTTGATCAGAGGGACCCTCACCATATTCAATACTGTACTGCGATCTTGTGGCTGTGGTGGAGCATTGCGTATTTTGAGATTCAACGAAGCAAACTTGTAGCCTCGTGGAAAA
>NC_079415.1:4405819-4410819 GCF_026213295.1 Gadus chalcogrammus | reverse complement strand
GTTCCCGGCAGCGACAGAACATAAAGACGTGACAGTGGCGAGTGCTTACACACTGCCCCAGTTGATAAGACCGGCCCATGGCGGTGAGGAGGGAATGATGTATTAGTGGCTGCTTGAGCCATCAGGGGGCATCTCTCTCTCTCTCTCTCTCTCTCTCTCTCTCTCTCTCTCTCTCGCTCTCTCGCTCTCTCGCTCTCTCGCTCTCTCTCTCTCGCTCTCTCGCCCTCTCGCCCTCTCTCTCTCTCTCTCTCTCTCTCTCTCTCTGTCTCTCTCTCGCCCAGCCATCAGGGAGCAGTCGTCTGAGCCAGTACTATTCAAGGTGTAGTGAAGGTCTTATCCCTATCCATTCACGCTGGAATGTCCCCCACTCAAGAGGGGCCGTGCCCGGGGACAAAAGCCCGGTGAGGGTGGCCCCTGGTGGCCCTGGGGCCCCCACCTCCGGAACAAAGAGGGAATGCTGTTGTGTTAACAGTTGAATAAAGAAATGTGGTTAGATTAAACACAATAAAAGTCTTCATTGTATTTGCCGAGTTGAGTTGATACCGGAGATTTTGCCTATGTGCCTTTGGGCCTGCTTTGCCCCGACTAAACACGACTAAACGGTGAGCATGGAACTCACGTCTTTGCTGGTCTTTGCCACTCCACTGGTCAGCCAGTTCAGACCAGCAGCGTTTGTGTAACAACTAATTGACTGAATGACCAGAGCCATAAAGATACAGAGTTCTGTTTACGATCAGTGACGCAAAGCAGTCACAAGATGTGTCTCACCTTTGTGTGTGTGTGTGTGTGTGTGTGTTAGTGTGTGTGTGTGTGTGTGTGTGTGTGTGTGTGTGTGTGTGTGTGTGTGTGTGTGTGTGTGTGTGTGTGAGTGTGTGTGTCTGTGTGTGCCTGTGTGTGCCTTTGTGTGTCTGTGCACATTCTTTTATTTCCCATGTGTTTGCATAGACAGCTATGTGTGTGTGTGTGTGTGTGTGTGTGTGTGTGTGTGTGTGTGTGTGTGTGTGTGTGTGTGTGTGTGTGTGTGTGTGTGTGTGTGTGTGTGTGTGTGTGTGCGTGCGTGTGTGTGTATGCGTGTGTGTGTGTGTCTTTCGATAACAACAACACACTGCCTGGCATAGGAATAAGGATTAGTGTAAGCAGAACGGGAAGACACGTGGGTAAGGGAACACTAATCACACTAAAGCTGAGTCACGACAGACAGGATGCAGGGAGAGAGGGGGGAGAGACAGGGAGGCTGGGAGAGAAAGAGAGAGAGAGAGAGAGAGAGAGAGAGAGAGAGAGAGAGAGAGAGAGAGAGAGAGAGAGGGAGAGAGAGAGAGAGAGAGAGAGAGAGAGAGAGAGAGGGGGGGGGAGAGGGAGAGAGAGAGAGGGAGAGAGAGAGAGAGAGAGTCAGGGATAGGGAGAGAAAGAGGGAGAGAGAGAGAGAGAGAGAGAGAGAGAGAGAGGGAGAGAGAGGCAGGGATAGAGAGAGGCAGTGTCACAGAGTCAGTGGGAGAGAGAGAGAGAAAGGGAGAGAAAAAGAGAGAGACAGCGGGGATGAGGGATAGAGTGACAGACGGGAGAGAGAGAGACAGAGGAATGGAGAGAGAGAGACATGGAGAGAGTTTGCATGGCATAGTATAGGTTTTCATCAACAAAAGGGAGAGGCATAAACCACGGCAATCAGAAACCAAGAGTGATCCGAGGCCCGTGGGACTCAGGGTGTCAGGGTGACACCCGGGCTTGGTCGACTGACGACGACGCAGACTTATTGAATTAATTAGTGGACGGGACAGGGAGCAACCCGTGCCAAGCAACGTCAAACCGAAGCTCATTGAGCTTACATGCTTATGTGTCTTTAGCACTCTGGTATAGTCCTGTATGTACGAACACAGGCTGCCTGGTGGTTACCGACACGCGAAGAATACTTGTGTGTCTGTGTGTTTGTGTGTGTGTGTGTGTGTGTGTGTGTGAGATGTTCAGTTTGTGTGTGTATGTGTGTGTCTGTGTGTGTGTGTGAAGACTACATGCAATTGATTAAAAGTCAATTAAAAGTCAGATGTTGATTGGGATGAAATTTTTTGTGGACAAATGTTAAAGTTTGGGGAGACTTTTTAGGAGCTTGAATCGGTGTCGCGGACTCCAGAACGATGGGAACCCCTGCACTCTCGGAATTTGTTCAAGAAGCTCTTTCCCATAGCCATGTAATACGATCTCTGACACGGCGATGAATAGCTGAGGACAACATGAATAAAGCAGCAGCAGAATGAAAGCACTGTCAGACAAAGCGGTTTGCCTCCTTCTCATGTCGTTACTGAGGGCTACACTACGCCCAAAGCCAAGTTATATAAAGTACACAATCACAACGTCAGAATCAAACAATTATAGGAGGAAAGATAGAGCAAAAGCCAAGCAGTGTAGCAATGTGTGTGTAACTGTGTTTGTTGCGTCGTGTGTGTGTCATACTGTGCGTGTGTCGTTGTGTGTGTGTGTGTGTGTGTGGTGTTGTGTGAGTGACGTTGTGTGTGTGTGTGTGTGTGGTGTTGGGTGCCTCTAGTCTCTCAGGGTGTGCGTGCCGGTCGGAGCATCGCAGTGTCGAGCGTCTTACGCCCTAGTGTAGACCTGGCGGCAACACAGACCGAGGAGTCACACACACACACACACACACACACACACACACACACACACACACACACACACACACACACCGTAGGAAAAACCAGCCTTCTGCTGGCAATTAATAGGCTGCCAGTTAGCTGGTGTGGGGAGAGAGAGAGAGAGAGAGAGAGAGAGAGAGAGAGAGAGAGAGAGAGAGAGGGAGAGAAATAGAGGAGCGAGAGAGAAATAGGTCTATAGATATACATATCGATTGGGATAGTTAATTACTCATTAGATGTCAGAAGGGATTTGGAATAATCAATACATATATTCTCTGAAGCTGTGATTGGTCAATGACGTCACAGGGCAACAAGCGATGGAAGAAGGAAGCTAAGGTGTTTGCATTAGAAGAGGCTGAATAGCAACCCAGCAGTCAGACACATATCCAGACCACAGCGTAGACTCATGTGTTCCTGGAGACAGTTTATTGGTCCAGCAGAGCAGAATATCATAACAAAATCAGCAATGTACACTGGGAAAATCCCAACCATTCAGGTCATGCACTCAGCCCTTGAGGATGGAAACCAAGGGGCAGTTAGAATCGACATGGAAAAAATAAATAAATATCATATACCTTCTTATCTTATCATCGTACAAAAAAATCTAAAACGATATTCAAGTAGAAGACGCCGAAGGGAACAGAAAATGGAGCGGGTTAGCAGTTAGCTTGGGTATGTTTTCGTCAAAGTTTAACGGATCGCCTCCATTCAGTATCCAGACAGCAGGCTATAAAACATCCAGACCCACGCACACGTACACCCGCACACACACACACACACACACACACACACACACACACACACACACACACACACACACACACACACACACACACACACACACACACACACACACACACACACACACACACAAACCCCCCCTCCCCACACACACACACAGACACACATACATGCACGTGATTATTAAATAAGTGAATCACGATTCATATCCCAGTAAACTGCAAACCTTTCATCAGTCATAACTTCATTGCCCTTCATTCTTTTTTTTTTACAAACAAGATCTGCTTAAGAAAACATATTGTCGTAACAAAAATAGAAAGTTTTACATTTGTTGTGCGTCGCGGGGAAAAAATAAACAGTATGAAAAAACAAAGTGATAAAAAGTATTGTATGTCCAAGTTGTGGTTTTGGATCGCGTTTTACGCGTTCAAACCGACTAAAGAAATGTATTGAAATTATCCAGTTAACACGTAGCAAAGATTAACAGCATGTACTTGTTCGAAGGATTATTGATAATAATTATTGATATTATTATTATTGATAATAATAATAACATAAATATAAGTAGTATAATAATAATAATAATAATATTAATAATAGGCACTCTAAGGACAAAAACTTTACAAGGTTCCACACAAATCTGCGTGTGCCTCCCACACGCACACCCAAAACGTAAATGACAAATTGGCAAGTATAAAAAAAACACACAGACAATCTCCAACGCTGTGCAAATTAATCGTTGATTTTGTAGCAAATGAGCAGCTAAAGAGAGTGATTCTGACAGTAACCATCATTAGAAGACACAAAAATGGGTATGACCAAAATCTCTGGAGAAAGCACTTGCAAAGACATGCAAGCAGCTCTGTTTTAAACTAAAACACCGTTAATGGGAGGAGCAAACGAGCAGACCTCCCATAGGATGGGCATCCACCATTTAAACTCCTCACTTCTACAGCATGTTATGCAATATTCATCAGAAATATATTCGGATTCTAATTTTCGGATAAATCACAAATTTATCAGAATAACATCAGAAACCGCCCGGCTCTCTGAAGAACGCTTGCTAAAGACGGATCCTTCTGGAACAGGATCCATATATTATGCGTAGTGAATACATCCGTTTAAATTTAAACTCGTCCCCCGAACCCGTCAAGTAAACCTCCATGTCTGAGTCTTCGTCCAAGATCCACTTCCTGGATCCTCGGGGTCATGTGACACGACAGAGAGTTCTCATTGGTACTGCTGCAGAGCTTCGTGACAGTCTGTGGATTTCCTCTTCAGGTTCTGAAAAGACCAAAACAATATATAATCAATGACAAAATAATCAATCAATAAGGATCACGAGAAGGTTATGATAAGGGCAAGCGTGGGGTAGCAGGCCAGCATTTGAAACGAGGAATACAAATAGAGTTATACAGTTCCCCTTCCTCATTCTTGGGACCTAAAAACCACTTAGTTGTTGCCCGGCCTGAAATCCAGTTACATCAGACCTTTCTTCAAGCCAACTATGGGTTCATGCGGTTCAATACCTCACACACACACACACACACACACACACACACAACCACACACACACACACACACAACCAAACACATAAACAAGCCATGACAAATAACCACAGG